>NW_022986276.1:80000-82500 GCF_902500255.1 Thalassophryne amazonica
CACACATGCACGCTCGCTCGCACACACACGCACGCAGACACACACACACACACACATGCACACTCCCACACACACACACGCACACACGCACGCTCACACACACAGGCACGCACAAACGCACACAGACGCACGCGCACACACACATGCATGCACGCACACACACACATGCATGCACACACACGCGCAGGCAGACACACATACGCACGCACACACATGCACGCTCGCACACACACACGCATGCACACACACGCACGCACACACACATGCACGCACACACACACGTATGCACACACGCACACACACACACGCATTCACACACGCATACACGCAGACACACACACACACGCACTCATGCACACACACACACACACGCATACACACATGCATGCACACACGCACACACACACACAAGCATGCACGCACACACACACAAACATGCGCACGCTCACAATCACACACACACGCACGCACACACACATGCATGCACGCACGCGCACACACACATGCATGCATGCACGCACACACGCGCACGCAGACACTCAGACACACACGCGCGCACATGCACGCTCTCACACGCAAGCACTCACACATGCACACTCGCACACGCACACACGAACGCACGCACGCACACACACGCACACACAGACACTCACACACAAACATGCAAGCTCGCACACACACACCCACATGCACACAAACACACACACGCATGCACACACACACAGACACACACGCACACACACATGCACACTCACACACACACAAACGCATTCACGCACGCACACACACGCACACACAGACACTCACACACAAACGTGCACGCTCACACACACACGCAGGCACATGCACACACACACGCATTCACGCATACACACAGACACACACACGCACACACACGAGTGCACGCACACACACACGCACACATACACACTCATGCATGCACGCACACACGCGCACACACATGCACACACACACAGGCATGCACGCACACACACGCACATACACACACGCAGACACACACACACACGCACATGCACGCACACACACACACGCAGACACTCACACACACACGCACGCACACATACATGCACACTCGCACACACACATGTATGCACGCACGCACACATACACACGCACGTGCACACACACACAAAAGCATGCACACACACACACACGCACGCACACACGCACGCACACACACACAGACACACGCACGCATACACACACACACACATGCACACGCTCACACACACGCAGACACACACAAGCACACACGCACGCACACACACATGCGCACTCTCACACACACACACGCACGCGCACACACACGCACGCACATACACACATGGATGCACACGCACGCACACACACTTGCACGCAGACACACACACGTATGCACACACGCATTCACGCACACACACACACGCATGCACACACACGCACGCATGCACACACGCACACACACACATGCCTGCATGCACACACACACACAGGCATGCACGCACACACACACACGCACACAAACACACACGCATGCACGCACACACACGTACGCACACACACTCACACACACACAGGCATGCACGCACGCACACACACATACAGGCAATCATGACACACACGCAGACATTCACATACACACACGCACACACAGGCATGAATGCACACACACACGGACACACACATACACGCACGCACGCTCGCACACACAAACACACACATATGCATGCACGCACGCACGCACACACACACACGCACACACACATGCATGCAGACACTCACACACACATGCACGCACACACACACGCACACACACACACGCACGCATGCACACACGCACACACACACGCACGCACACACACACGCATGCAGACACTCACACACATATGTACACACACACGCACGCACGCACATACACACACACATGCATGCATGCACACAAGCACACGCACGCACACACACACACGCAGACACTCACACACACACGCACACACACACACAGGCATGCACGCACACACGCACATACACATATGCAGACACACACACACGCGCACACACACACACGCACGCACACACACACGGCATGCATGCACACACACACGCAGACACTCACACACACACACGCAAGCACACACACATGCACGCTCGCTCGCACACACACGCACGCAGACACACACACACACACACATGCACGCTCCCACACACACACACGCACACACGCACGCTCACACACACAGGCACGCACAAACGCACACAGACGCACGCGCACACACACATGCATGCACGCACACACACACATGCATGCACACACACGCGCAGGCAGACACACATACGCACGCACACACATGCACGCTCGCACACACACACGCATGCACACACACGCACGCACACACACATGCACGCACACACACACGTATGCACACACGCACACACACACACGCATTCACACACGCATACACGCAGACACACACACACACGCACTCATGCACACACACACACA
>NW_022986276.1:87500-110000 GCF_902500255.1 Thalassophryne amazonica
CGAGACCGATAGTCAACAAGTACCTTAAGGGAAAGTTGAAAAGAACTTTGAAGAGAGAGTTCAAGAGGGCATGAAACCGTTGAGAGGTAAACGGGTGGGGTCCGCGCAGTCCGCCTGGGGGATTCAACTCAGCGGGCCAGGGGCCAGGGGCCACTGACACCACTGACACCACTGACACCACAGTGATACCACTGACTACGTTTACATGACGTTAATATTCGGGTTAAGGTCAGTATTCCAGTTTCTGAATCATCATAAGGTCAGTATTCCAGTTTCTGAATCATTAGGAATGACCCGTTTACATGCTTAAGCAGACAGAGTTACTCCTGTATACATGGTCATCGGTATCATTTGAAATATCCCCATTAAACAGCGACGCACGTCGTCCACTGGTGCTTGATTTGGTCTGGTGTTCGTGCAAATCCTGCTTCGCGTAAAACCCCTCACTACACACTTTTCTCAAACAGACATTAACATTTTCTCATTTCTCTCCTGCTGGCTGCCTCTGCATCAAAACAGCGAGTGTCGTCTCTGGATTTGTTGCCAGATTTGGTGCAGCTCCACACAGAAGAGAGGGGGGCAGTGTGAGTTTACTGAGCCTGCAGACGGTAAGCGCATCGGAGGCAGAGCAATTGCGGTGATATGCCGACCAGTGCCACGACTGGCCCACCTGATAAAGACGCAGAACACAATGCGCTGTTTATCTCTGTTTCTGCGGTGTCTGGTGGGCTGTGCGCCGCATACAAGTAGTTGCCATACTCAAAAGACCAAGATTCCTTACGGATAGGACATGCGCAGAACACAAAATAATGTTCCTTTCTATGGGGATATCCCGATGCGCGTTTATATGACCTGATATTCGGGTTAGAAAAGGAGTAACCCAGGGGTCTTATTCGGGTTTTTAACAACCGGAATATGAGCATATTCCGGTTTTTGCAGGTGTTTACATGGCCGTGCGCAACCGGGTTATTGCTAATATTCCGGTTATGAAAGGGTTATTGGCTGCATGTAAACGTAGTCACTGACCATGTATACAGGAGTAACTCTGTCTGCTTAAGCATGTAAACGGGTTATTCCTAATGATTCAGAAACTGGAATATTGACCTTAACCCGAATATTAACGGCATGTAAACGTAGTTAGTGTCATGCGGATTCACTACATTCATGCTGGCCGTGCAAATGTGCCTGATTTTGTGGGGTGCACACACGAATGCTGTCCGAGAACTTCGAATGCAGCTCAAATTTGCATGACTGTTGTTTGAATCCTCATTTGTACAGCATTCTGGCTCATTCGTGCTGTAGTGTGATGGGTGGATGGCCTGCTGAGGGCTGAGTGCCTCAGGGAGCTTTTAGCCCGAGAGGACAATTGTGCTTCACAACCAGAACGCATCAGTCAGATGAATCTTAAGAGAGACTGAAAAGTGCTACTGAATATTTATTTGCAGGTGATTTTTGCAGCCATATGACAAACTGGCGTCCTGCCCAGGGTGAAAACTGACTCACGCCCTATGACTGCTGGGAAAGGCTCCAGCTCCCTGCACCTCCCCCCGACCCTTAAATGGAGTAAGGGGGTACCGGGCACTCCGGTTTCCTCCCACAATCATAAACATGCTTATTTGGGGTCTGCTCCTTTCTCTGCCCTGACCAAGGCACCGTCTCTACATCTGGAGTTGGTCCCTGGGCGCCGGACTGTGGCTGCACACTGCCCCTAGTGGTTGGATTGTGTCTAACTGGACGGATTAAATGCTGAGGACACATTTCATTGTATATATGTACAATGACATTAAAAGGCTCTATTATTATTATTATTATTATTATTATTATTATTATTTCTGAATTCAGATGCAGCTGACAGGTACCGGCAGGCCAAGCATGCCGCAGCCCGTGCGGTCGCAGAGGCAAAAACTCGGGTCTGGGAGGAGTTCGGGAAGACTATGGAGGAGGACTATCGGTTGGCCTCGAAGAGATTCTGGCAAACCGTCCGACGCCTCAGGAGGCGGAAGCAGCTCTCCACCAGCACTGTTTATGGTGCGGGTGGGGAGCTGTTGACCCTGACTGGGGATGTTGTCGGGCGGTGGAAGGAGTACTTCGAGGATCTCCTCAATCCCATCGTCACGTCTTCCGAAGAGGAAGCAGAGACTGGGGACTGAGAGGCGGACTCATCCATTACCCAGGCCGAAGTCACCGAGGTGGTTAGAAAACTCCTCGGTGGCAAGGCTCCTGGGGTGGATGAAATCTGTCCTGAGTACCTTAAGTCTCTGGATGTTGTGGGGCTGTCTTGGCTGACACGCCTCTGCAACATCGCGTGGCGATCGGGGACAGTGCCTCTGGATTGGCAGACCGGGGTGGTGGTCCCTCTGTTTAAGAAGGGGGACTGGAGGGTGTGTTCCAACTATAGTGGGATCACACTCCTAAGCCTCCCTGGTAAGGTCTATTCCAGAGTACTGGAGAGGAGAATTCGACCAATGGTCGAACCTCAGATTCAGGAGGAGCAGTGTGGTTTTCGTCCTGGTTGCAGCACACTGGACCAGCTCTACACACTCCATCGGGTGCTCGAGGGTTCATGGGAGTTTGCCCAACCAGTCCACATGTGTTTTGTGGATCTGGAGAAGGTGTTCGACCGTGTCCCTCGGGGCACCCTGTGGGGAGTGCTCCGGGAGTACGGGGTCCAGGGTCCTTTGCTAAGGGCTATCCGGTCCCTATACGACCGTAGCAGGAGCTTGGTTCGCATTGCTGGTAGTAAGTCAAACCTGTTTCCAGTGCACGTTGGCCTCCGCCAGGGCTGCCCTTTGTCATCGGTTCTGTTCATTATTTTTATGGACAGAATTTCTAGGCGCAGTCAGGGTGTAGAGGGAGTCTAGTTTGGGAACCACAGAATCTCATCTCTGCTGTTTGCGGACGATGTGGTTCTGCTGGCGTCGTCAAATCAGGACCTTCAGCGTGCACTGGGACGGTTTGCAGCCCAGATCGATAGAGGGATCATTGCAGCATCTGCAGTGATGCGGTCGCTGTATCGGACCGTCGTGGTGAAGAGAGAGCTGAGTAGGGGGGCAAAGCTCTCGATTTACCGATCGATCTACGTTCCGATCCTCACCTATGGTCATGAGATTTGGCTCATGACCGAAAGAACGAGATCGCGAGTACAAGTGGCAGAGATGAGTTTCCTCCGCAGGGTGGCTGGGTGCTCCCTTAGAGATAGGGTGAGGAGCTCAGTCACTCGGGAGGAGCTTGGAGTCAAGCCGCTGCTCCTCCACGTTGAAAGGAGTCAGTTGAGGTGGCTCGGGCATCTTTTCCGGATGCCCCCTGGACGCCTCGCTGGAGAGGTGTTCCGGGCATGTCCCACTGGGAGGAGGCCCCGGGGAAGACCCAGGACACGCTGGAGGGACTACATCTCTTGGCTGGCTTGGGAATGCCTTGGGGTTCCCCCGGAGGAGCTGGGGGAGGTGTGTGTGGATCGGGAGGTCTGGGCGGCTTTGCTTGAGCTGCTGCCCCCGCGACCCGACTTCGGATAAAGCGGAAGAAAATGGATGGATGGATGGATATTTCTGAATTTGTGGGTGTTGTCTTCATTTGGAAGTGTGGCCTCTCATGGCCACCTTACTCAGATGGTCACCAGCAGCAAGCAAAACAGACAGGGGGATTTTTTTTGGTGGTAGAATCTTTGTTGAAGACATGAAGGAGACGTGACAGGACCTGGGGACCTGGACCTGGGACTGCGGACCTGGGACCTGGCTCACCATCCCCGTGGTTCTGCAGAAACTCTGCTAAAGTCAGTTTGACTTCACAAGTCGAAACCCTCCTGACATTTTATCCAAATGACAAATGTTAAAGAACTTCTTACCTTTAATGCATCATATGTGCTCACTTTTAATTTAATACAATTTTAAGCAAGTTTTGATTTTTTTTTCTTTAAATAATCACATTTTAGCACCAAATTAGAACTTTAACATATTTTCTTTTCCAGATTTATTTATTTAAGTGAAAGTCAGCTTCATAATTCTGTAAAATGACAGTTAAAGTAAAGCTGCTGTGGTTAGGGGTTCAATTCCCACTAAGTCTCGGGGACGACCTTTGTCCTCATAAGACCCTGTCCCTGTCCTTTAAGGTCCTGTCACACCTTGGCGATTTAGCCAGCGTATGCTGACCGTATTAAAAAACGCTGCCATAAGTCCAATAAGGTAATGGTAAGTTTTTTATAAATTAAAAGCAGGCTGAAGCTCGCTGATGTTCGTCCTGATAAGCTGAGCTCCTCAAAAAATTTTGGACATGCTGAAAATTTTCAACGCATGCCAGCATGTGACTCACACGTCCTGCACATGCTGGACATACGTTGTAGGTAACTTATGTGATTGCTGGCACACGTTTTTTGTAATTTACTCATAAGTCTAAATACGTCCATTAATGCTGGCCACTGATTGGCTGAAAGCTGCATCATCATGCAGAACGACTGTTTCATTCACACACGGAGTAAATCTAACCTGTTCGCTTCAGTCCAGTTCACATTACAGACGGACATGAATCCACATAAAGCTCCTGATTTTTGAAAATTACCTCTGAAAAATCCTTTAATTTGTGGCTGAAATGCAGCGTTTTAAAGCAAGTCCCTCTGTGGTTTTTCTGCTGCAGGCGCGTTTCTCATGCCGGTGTCACGCTCTGAACGCACAGAAGCGCTGTGATGATTTAAACTTTTAAAGCACCGTTGCTGTGGTGTGATCATCAAGACGACCTGACCGATCGATCAGGGTGATCACACCTGATTAATGTGCTGTTTAAACATTTAAACGCCGTCGCTGTGGTGATCACCGACATACCACACAGCACATCATTCAGATCACACCTGATCGCGGTCAACTGGCGCTTTAAAAGGTTAAATCATCACAGCATTTCATTTTTGAGGTCTGTGATGACCTGATCAGGTCCAATGATCAGGAAGCAGCCGCTTGGAGTTTTAAAAGTCACAGCGCTCCATTCATTCACGGCAGTGTTTCCCACAGTCAGTCGACTCATCAGCATTCAGTACACAATGACAATGGTCCATCAAGATAAAAACTGAAAATAAAAATACAAAAATGTTAAATTACTCTGTTTCTGATGCATGCCACATGATGCAGTACCGACCTGAACCACTGGGTGGAAACTGGGCTGTCGGCATACGCAGGCTAAATCGTCAAGGTGTGACAGGACCTTATAACTGGCCAAATTTTCTGCAGAAACACAATTTTCTGCTGACTACAGGATCACAGAAATCAGCAGTCAGTATGTGCATTCAGCAGTCTGGATTAAAGCACACTATCAAAGTGAACTGAAAAGCATCAAGGGTATGGATCAAAGTTCAACAATGGAGAAATAAGTTCAGTGTTCTTGATCAAAGGTGAGGATTAAAGTCCATCAACCAGGATCTTAGTTCAGTGATCAGGATAAAAGGTCAGGAACATGATTCAACTGATGATCAGAATCATAGATGTGTAGTCACGATCTATGTTCAGGGTCCAGAATCAAATGTGGGGAACATGATCCAAGATGGGGAATCAAGATCAAAGATCAGGATCTGACCACAGCTCAAAGAAATCAGAATCAAATGGGAGGATATGTGATTAGTGTTCAGGATCAAAAGGTCAGCAATCAGGATTTAAGTTCAGTGATCAGGACCACACATCAGGAACGTAATCTAACCTGAGTGACCAGAATCACAGATGAGTAGTCAGGATCTATATACAAGGTCCAGAACCAAAGGTCAGGAACATGATCCAGTATGAGTGATCAACAACTTGAGAGATCAGGATCAAAGATCAGGACCTGCCCCTTAATGCTTATTACAGTATCAAAGTAATCACCAAACAGAATGTATGTTCAGCAATCAGGATCAAAGGACAGTATCAAAGTTCAGCGAAAACATCAAGGGTAAGATCAAAGCTCAACAATTATGATATATGTTCAGGATCAAAGGTGAGGATTAACTTTCATCACACAGGATCTAAGTTCAGTGATCAGGATTAAAGGTCAGGAACATGTCCAACCTGAGTGATGACAATCAAAGATGGGTGATCAGAGTCTATACTCAGTGTCCAGAATTAAAGGTGGAAACCATGATCCAACATGATGGATCTGATGCTTAATGTTGAATACAAGATTGAAGAAATCAGCAATCAGGATGTAAGTTCAACAATCTGGATCAAAGGATAATATCAAAGTCTACTGAAAGTCATCAAAGGTATGGATCAAAGTTCCACAATGAGGATATATCTTCAGTGCTCAGGATCAAAGGTGGTGATCAAAGTTCAGCATCAAAGTGAATTGAAAAGCATCAAGTGTTAGGGTCAAAGTTCAACCATGAGGCTATACATTCAGTGTTCAGGATCCAAGGTGAGATCAAAGTTCAGCTATCCAGATCTAAGTTCAGTGATCAGGATTAAAGGCCAGGAACATGATCCAAAGTGATTTGACCATTGATGGTGATTACAGGATCTAAGCAATCAGGATAAAGGGACTGTAACAACTTTCACTGAAAGCATCAAGTGTAAAGGTCAAAGTTAACAATGCCAATATGTGTTTAGTGTTCAGGATCAAAGGAGGGCATCAGTGTTCAGTAATCAGGAACTAGGTTTGGTGTTCAGGATCACAACCTGATCCAACCTGAATGATGGGGTTCAGAGTCCAGAATCAACGGTTCATGATCCAAGATGAGTGATCAAAATCAAAGATCAGGATTACACACGACTAATCAGGATCAAAGATCAGGATCAGAAACGAGGGTGAGAGGGATTATGATCTGGATCAAAGAGGAGTGTTCAGGATCCACATTGGTCCAAATGACCTGAAATAACTTTTGTTTTTTTGGAGCTGAGTGTTCCACGGGGTGGAGTTAAGGTCTGAGTTTTGTCTGGATCTTAATTTAGATTCCAGGTGACTCATGTATGAACCCAGAAACAACCTGCAAGTCCAGAAGGGAGTCCAGCCCAGCACCGATCCTGGAAGAGCTGGTGGACCAGGGTTTAGAAACCCGGCCGCGTGGAGGCGGGGCCATGTGCTGAGGTATTTGTGAAGGGGATGCCGTAAAGGCGCGTTGTGTGTCGCAAACCAGGTGTTTACGGTGGGAAGGTGTTGTCGTAAAGTGGAGAGCGAGGGGAGGGGGTGGGGGTGAGGGAGGGGCGGAGCGCTGCGCTCTCAGACGGAGGATCATGGCGGATCATGGCCCCAGGTGTAAACGCAGAAAACAGGCGAACCCGCGGAGGAGCAGTGGTAAGTCCAAAGTCCTCGGAAACGGCGGCGGTGCCGTCCGGGCCGTTTCCGGCCGCGCTGGACTCCGCTCGGAGACTTCGGCGGGGGAGTTTTGTGGACTTTGTGCGGGCTGTGGGTGTTCCGTTATACCTGGCCGCCTCCGGACTGAACCGTTATCCGCCCGTTAGAATAAACCCGGCTCCGCTTCTCCCCCTCCTCTCCTCCTCCTTACTTCTCCGCACTTTTCTGCCTCTTTCCTCCACTTTTGTGCCACTTTGGCTCCGCCGCGGCACTTTGCGGCCCGTTCGGCGCCGCTCGGTCCGTTCGGGCGGAGGTTCCGTTCGGACCGCAGACTTTCTGCTCCTTCTTCTGTTTTGTCGGTGTTTTCCGGTGGATTTTGCGCCGTTCTGCGCGGAGTGTGTGTGTTTTTTTTTGTCCCGGTTTGACGTTATGTTTGTGTTTCCTCACTTTTAAAGTGTCAGTGCGCCGGAAGCGCAGATTAAACGTCACGAACATCAAACGTCACACCTGGACCACAAAACTGCAGACTTAGACAAAATGATTTTGCAGTAATGCCTTTAGGAGCTGCTGTTCTTTGTGGTTGTTGTTGTTGTTGGCGGGTCGGGGGCCTGATACTGTGGGAACATGTTTGCAGGAGTTCAATCAAAGATGGAGCGTTCTATTCAATGCTCTGTTTTCCTCTCTGAGGAGGAGCTGAGCGCTGAAATAAATATTCCATCTTTCAATAAATGAAAAATAGTATTTCCATTACACAAGTGGAAAATATTCATTGTTTGTTTTATATGACACCTAAATAGATCTGCATCATTTGAAATTTGACTTACAGGAGGCTGACAGCAGGGGGCAGAGTAGGTAGGCTCTGTGTGTGTGCACCACGTGTGCACCATGTCACACGGTGTACACACCATATGACAAGGTTCAACACGTGGTGCACACATCACCCCCAAAGACAGGCACCCCATCTGCAGCAGCTTTGAACTGACTCACTTGGAAACAGCTACTTTTGGTTGTGTTGTGATTATTGAGGAATGTTTTGATATTTTTATGATTCATTCTTTGTTTAGTTTGAGCGTCTGTGTGTCAGACTGTCTGTATGGGTTCCCCCCCTTGTCTGTGTGGGTTCTCCCCCGTGTCTGTGTGGGTTCTCCATTCTTCATTATGTGACCCTGTGACAGACTGGCGTCCTGTTCAGGGTGAACCCACCTCACACCCTGTGACTGCTGGGATAGGCTCCACCCCCCTTAACTGGAATAAGAGGTTGAAGATAAGTGAGTGAGTGAATTATTTCAATAAAAATAAAATACAATGAAATTCAGCAAATCTCATTTAAAGTGCTGTAATCACTTAAAGGTTGTATTCTTGATAAGTAATTAATTGATGACCAACATATTCTGATAATCTGTTACGGTGTCATGTGTAGTTTCCTCAGTGTGTCATGATAACGACTAAAACAAAAGTCATTTTACTAAACAAAATCTCCAGAAAATCTCCACATTTTAGATGCTGTAAATACGTAAAGTTTGTAATTTTTTTCTTGATTACTAATTAATTGATGAAGAATGAAGATCTTATTGAGGTGCTCGTGTAGTTGTGGTGTGTAATCTCAAGGTTGTGTTGCTAAACTTTGTTATTTTGTTGCTGCTATGTTGACGGGTCATTTCCTTTCAGTGTTACATTGTAACTTGACTAAGATACAAAAATGGTATAAATGAAGTGAAATTCATAAAATCTCATTTGAAGTGTTGTAATCACTTAAAAGTTTTATTTAAAAAAATTAACTGATGAAAAATATAGTCTGAGAATCTTATTCCAGTGTTCTTATAGTGGTGGTGTGTAATCTCGGGGTCGGGTGACTAAACTTTGTTACTTTGTTGCTGGTGCGTTTCAGAACCTGCTCGCTGTCCGTGGGTTCGTTTCCTCAGAGTTTTGTGATAATGATTAAAACAAAAGTAAGTACGTCCCCTCGGCTGCTCCCTTGTTTGCACTCGGGGTCACACCACAGCAGATCTCAGGTGGGTCCACATTTTGATTTGGCACAAGTTTTACGCCAGATGCCCTTCCTGGTGCAGCTCCACATTACACGGAGAAATGTGGCAGGGGCGGGGTTTGAACCAGGAACCTTCCACACTAAAATGGTTTCAGTGTGGAAGGTTCCCAGGATGAACCACTTGGCCGCCATCCCTGCCAAAGACTAAAACAAAAGTAATTTTACTCAAATAAAATACGATGAAATTCAGAAATCTCCACATTTGAGATGCTACAATCACTTAAAGTTTGTATTTTTTTTCTTGATTAATAAATGAAGACGAACATCGTCTGCTGATCTTATTACAGTGTTGTTAGCATGTTTAATCTGAGGCTCAGCTGTAGACGCCACACGCCGTCTTTCACTGTTACATTATAACAACTAAATAATGATGTCATCATTTCATCACTGTTTGCTTTGACTGTCAGAAGACATTTATCCATATTTTGTGTCATAAATTAAGAGCTAGTTGTCTGATTGGACACATGGAATCTTCATTCATAAATAAATATATTTAACATTTGTACAGGAAGCATAAACACGTTGTGATTATTCTGGTGCGTGTGTGTGTGTGTGTGTGTGCGCGTGTGTGTATGCGCTAATTAAGTCAGAAACAGGAGAGCAGATTTGCAACAGACTTGTGACGAATATTCCTCAGGTGTCTCCAGATGATCACAGGTCAGGAACAGGATCCAACTTGAGTAAACAGGATCAAAGACAAATGATCAGATTCTGCATTCAGGTTCCAGAATCAAAGTTCGAGAACATGATACAACATGATTGATCAGGATCAAAAATCAAGATCTGCTCCTTGATGCTGATTACAGGATTGAAGAAAATAGGATGTAAGTTCAGCAACCAGAATCAAATGATAGTTCATTGTAAAGCATCAAGAGTAAGATCAAAGTTCATCTGTGAGGTTGTACAGTGTTCGGGATCAAAGGTGACGATCAAAGTTTAGCAACCAGCATTTAAGTGCAGTGATCAGGATCAAAGGTCAGGAACATGTAAGCTCACCAATCAGGATCAAAGGACTGTGTCAGCGTTCAACAGTGAGGATTATGATTGGAATCAAAGGTTAGAAACATGACCCATCCTCAGTGCTCAGGGTCTACATTCAGGGTCCACAATCAAAGGTTGGGAACATGATTGATCAGAATCAAAGATCAAGATTAAAGATGACTGATCAGAAGCAAAGGCCAGGAAAAAATGGGAAACAGTGGTGAGAGCAATGATGATAAACGATCAGGATCAAAGATGAGTTCTCAGGATTTTGTGACTGTCTGACCATAAGTGCACTTTGACCCAAATCCAGAAGAGTACCTGAAAAATGTATTTTTTGGACAAGGGTGGTCCACTACAGTGTTGTAAAGGCTGGAATTTGGTCTTGTGGTTTGTCGTCCTGTTTGTCCTGTTCAGGGTCTGGTTCCAGAACTGAGCTATTTGAACAAACTACTGATCAATTTGTAGATTCATTTATTTATTTGAGTGGTGTTAAAAATGGAAGACTGTGTCACTCAGAGGATGAGAGAAACTGAGGATGAAACCAGGATACTGAATGATAAATTAAATATTTGTAAGAGGGGGCTTCAGCCCCATGATCCCCCCTTAGAGCCGCTGATGGCTGGCTGTGCTTTATGTGTTTTCACTTGTTTTTCAGTGTAGGTGATAAAGGCACCTCATTGGATGGTTTCTTACCTGTTCAGCCAATAAAAAAAATCTAAACCCATAAATATATTTATTTAGACGTGCGCGTGAGGGGCTGGAAATCACCTTTTTTCTCCTCCTGCTGACGACACAACGGTGACTGTGCGTCCGTACAGGAGCCATCATCATCATCATCGTCATCATCATCTTCATCATCATGTTTACCTGAACGCGGATAACGGGGGCTGACAGATGGCCTGGAAATAAACGGAACCAACGTCCGAGGCTGCGGGACGCGATTAAAGCATCTGGTGCGCGGACGCAGGAGCAGCAGCGCCAAATGTCAGCGTGCGCAGGTACAAACCGTTTTCCACTTTTCACCGATTCTCGCGGGATTTATCGAATGGACACGCGTGTGTGCATGTTGTCCGGGTGCCATTGATGTGTTTTTTGTTCCGCTGCACGCCTGCGGGGGTCTGCAGCCCAAAGAGAGGCGCTGTGTTCCTGCGCTTTTTGCGCACCGTGTGCAGCAGAACGCCCCGCTCCTCCTGCACGGCGCAGCCTCTCCTCTCCGTCCATTGTGTGCGTTGATTCGTTTCCGCTGTGCGGAGGGGAATGGCGGTCAGTACCAGAACTGCAGTGAAGGCGGGGTTGGTGCTTTTTTTCTGGCCCGGAGACAGACAGGTACGCAAGGTGATGCAACACCTACAAAGGTGCATTTGAAGCCGCCTGTGCTCCGAGCCGCGGCGCAGCTCCGTCTTCAGGCCCCACGGAGGCTGCCTTCGTTTCGTTTCGTCAGTCCCACCTTTCAGCGAGCTTTTCCGGTGAAAGAAGCGCACGAAGCTCCGTGCGCGCAAACAAGATGGCCAAAGGCGCACAGATTCCGCGCGCATCTCCTTCACCTGCTGCAACTTCCACCCGTTTCATTGTGGAGCAGGAGATGCTCTTCTGTGTTTTCTCCTATGGATGAAATTATTCACTAAAATAAGCTGTTTCTCATTTCAAGGGGTCACATCAGGCACATCTTCTAATTCAGGTGTCTGAAAAACTGATTTTCATTTTTTTTAGTCAAAAAATATCCAGTACACATGAAAGTGATATTTCACAAATGAAAACTATTTTCTAGCCTCTATGAAACAACTTGTGTGTGCCTGTTGCTTATAATAGGAAGGGCCTGCTTTTAGCCACGCCCCCTCATGGAGCGGCATCTCGCCCACAGCGCAGTGGGCGTGTCTCACCGAACAAGCATGACTCCACATAGGACGTTTGTCACATTCATCACTTTCGTCCAAAATGAGCTCTTTCAGGCTTAAATTTGCCTTATTAAGAGAATTTCAGTCTGCATTTAAAGGTGACAGATTTTTAAAACACAATTTTAGTTTGTTTAGATGCACATTGTGAAATAGAATTTAAAATGTTCCATATTTTCATGCACACAGTGCATGCTGGGATATGTTTCAGAGCCTTTTGCAGGATGTGGAAAAGATGGTTATGCAACAGAACAGAGACCGGTGGTATCAAACTTGGGCTCTGGGGGCTGCACGCAGCACACAAACAGGGTAAACAGTCTGATGTATCTTTTATTATTGGACAGTGTTGTATAAAGTACTGGAAAATTACACTTAAGTAAAAGTACAGATACCCATTAAAAAACGACTTTGGTAGAAGTTCAAGTCACTGATTGAAATGCTACTCAAGTAAAAGTCTTAAAGTATCTAGTATTTATTGTACTTAAGTATGACAAGTAATGTACAACTAAATGTACCCAAGTATTGAAAGTAAAAGTACAAGTAAATGTTAATAATCAAAAACGGACTGATTGTTTTTTTTATTAAAGTTTATCTCGGCTTGTAAATGACTGGTAGTATTAGTCAAAGTACTGAAAATTGTGCACATCACATAAAAACACTTCAGAAACAAGGTTTCAAAACCTAAACAAGAGTAGGCTACTCACTAGGTGTTCACAGGAAACACTTATTTATTTCTATATGTATTTATTTATTTTCATTGTTACATGGTTTTATCTTTTCTGTGTTTTGTTTCATGAGGTTCTTTTTGTCTCTTTCCCTAAAATTGTATTGTAACATTATTAGTCTATTATTATTGACTATTATTGTCTATTATGTAGACTATTATTGTTGTTGCTATAATATATGAATAAAAATAAATTAAAAAAATTACAAATTGACTCTTTTACAACAACGAACGCTGAGCCATTAATTATACAGAAAACAAATGAACATAAACGTGCTGATGTGAACAACTTAATGCTAACTTTAACACTGAAAACGCCATAGACATGCTGACGCGTTAGCATTGGTCCCGTTTTTAAGTTATAAAATACATCGATCAACTGTTTCAGAAGACCATAACAGGTTGGTTTAACATAAAAATATTAAATATGCTCTTCAGGGTTTTAGCGGGAAAAAATTAGGATAAAGCGAAATAAACGAACCCACAAAGTGCTTCGATCTGCGAATCACTGCTTCAATTGGTTCAAGGTTCAAAGCAAAGCTGTGCTGCAGAAAAGTTGATTACAGACCTGCTTCAGGTTTGTAATCAATGCAGAGAAATGATCATTTTCCTGACAAACACCCCCCAAGTGTGCAACTGCAAAAAAGCCGACCGGACATGACTCATGACAAATCGGCCTGACTTCGTTACAGTCACTAGTAATCAGTGGTGTCTCTGGGTGAAAACACGACTTTTTTGTGTGTGTGTGTTGTTTTTTTGTTTTTTTTGTAACGAGTAACGGCATGGCGCATAGAAAATGTATCGGAGTAGAAGTATGCAATTAAGGTCGGAAATGTAGTGAAGTAAAAGTGAAAGTAAGCTGAATTTAAAAAACTCAAGTAAAGTACAAAGTCTCTCAAAACGTACTTAAGTACAGTAGTGAAATATTTTTACTGCATTACTATACAACACTGTTATTGGAGATAGAAAACTTGTGTTTCTACATGATAAACTATTGTCACGGTGTATGTGTTTTTTAGGTGAAGCAGCGTAAAAACAATTTGCCTGTTAGCTGTTGTTAGTATCAGGTTAGATAGAAGTCAAAAGCAGGAGTAATTTGTGCCTTTTTTTGGTGTCCCACAGGTAATGCAAACTTGGTAACACTTTACTTGAAGGTATCATCATGATAGTGACATAACACTGTCATAAGTGTTACATGACGCAGTCATGTAACACTTATGACATAACACTGTCATAAGTGTTACATGACGCAGTCATGAATGTGTCATAAACATTATGTCAATGTCATAAATATTTATGACTGCTGTTATTAAGTGTTATTTGGTTTTTGTTATGACAAGCTGATACTTTTTGGTTGTCTTGAATATGAAAACTTGATATTAATCAAATTGACATAACCAGAAGTTGTCTTTGGCCTTTTTGGTCTTCACTTGTATGCCAACTTGTCAACATCCTATCTTACATATAAAGCTGACCGTGTGTGTGTGTGTGTGTGTGTGTGTGTGTGTGTGTGTGTGTGTGTGTGTGTGTGTGTGTGTGTGTGTGTGTGTGTTCTCTAGGCACAGCCACAGTAATTAAACAATCAACAGCAGACTTGCTATGGTGACTGAGGGCACCAAGGTGGAGGTCACTGGGGCCCTTAGGTTCAAAGTGTACGTGCGCGAACACACACACACACACACACACATGTTCAGCCATATAAATTAGATCACGGCCCGCTCACTGGAGCCCTTATTTTCTCAGTTCATGTGGTACTCAGGTCAGGAGTAGCATCACTCTTTACTGGCTGGCTACGGTGCACTTTAATTAGAATGCGAACAGTGTGCACCACGTGCAAGTTAAGGTTTGTGTTTTTTCACTTAAGATGTCCCTGCTGTGTACGGCTGCCACAGCGTTACAGCGATCTGACCTGCTGTCACCTTTTATTATCATTTACTTGAGTCACATGAATATCACAGATTGCTTTTGAAATGTAATGATGACAACATACACACAATACAACACAACTAACTTCACCTTAACTAAAGGGACGTGAAATATATGATGACATGGATAAAATTCATCTCTATTATGATGGTTCTGTGGTTGGGGTGTGGATGGAGTTTCATCAGTTGACTTCCTGTTCCGGAGCACAGCGGTGTTCTGCTGTATCTGTTAGCTGTTTGAACTGAGCTGTTTGAGTTCTTTGAATTAACAGTCTTTTTCAAGACTTTTTTACTTTTTTTTACTTTTTCACCGTGCTCCAACGCCTAAGGAAGACCTCTAACGGTCGAAGCATCGCGACGGAGCTCTTTTATTAGCTGGCCTTCATCAGCGTTGGCAGGCTAACTAGCTTGCTAACGCTTTCGTTTTTATTTTTGTTTTATTTTTTAGCACTGTTGTCGTGCTGCTCCACAGCCTGTTCAGTGGATTTTTATTTTATTTTAGCACTGTTGTCGTGCGTTACCTGTGCTGCTCCACAGCCTGTCTAGTGTCGGATTCCCTGTTTGGGAATCCGCTAGCTTAGCGTAGCTACTAGCTCTTAGCCGTTTTAGCATGGCGGCTTCTCCTGTCTCTCCCGTACTTTTCTGCTCTGGGTGTGAAATGTTTAGTTATTCCTCAGCCTCCTTTAGCAGTAACGGTACTTGTAATAAGTGCAGCTTATTCGTAGCTTTGGAGGCCAGGCTGGGCGAATTGGAGGCTCGGCTCCGCACCGTGGAAAATTCTACAGCTAGCCAGGCCCCTGTAGTCGGTGCGGACCAAGGTAGCTTAGCCGCCGTTAGTTCCCCCCTGGCAGACCCCGTGCAGTCGGGAAGGCAGGCTGACTGGGTGACTGTGAGGAGGAAGCGTAGCCCTAAACAGAAGCCCCGTGTACACCGTCAACCCGTTCACATCTCTAACCGTTTTTCCCCACTCGACGATACACTCGCCGAGGATCAAACTCTGGTTATTGGCGACTCTGTTTTGAGAAATGTGAAGTTAGCGACACCAGCAACCATTGTCAATTGTCTTCCGGGGGCCAGAGCAGGCGACATCGAAGGACATTTGAAATTGCTGGCTAAGGCTAAGCGTAAATTTGGTAAGATTGTAATTCACGTCGGCAGTAATGACACTCGGTTACGCCAATCGGAGGTCACTAAAATTAACATTGAATCGGTGTGTAACTTTGCAAAAACAATGTCGGACTCTGTTGTTTTCTCTGGGCCCCTCCCCAATCAGACCGGGAGTGACAT
The DNA here is from genome assembly GCF_902500255.1 of Thalassophryne amazonica. NCBI lineage: Eukaryota > Metazoa > Chordata > Actinopteri > Batrachoidiformes > Batrachoididae > Thalassophryne > Thalassophryne amazonica. The sequence goes on from NW_022986276.1 coordinate 103,599, forward strand.
GTTTAGCCGCATGTTCTCCTTGAATTGCTGGCTGTCTGAGTGGTGTCCAAAAAATGAGGTGGGCTTCTTTGATAATTGGCAAAGCTTCTGGGGAAAACCTGGTCTTGTTAGGAGAGACGGCATCCATCCCACTTTAGAGGGAGCAGCTCTCATTTCTAGAAATCTGGCCAATTTTTTGGGATCCTCCAAACTGTGACTGTCTAGCGTTGGGACCAGGAAGCAGAGCTGTGGTCTTATACACCTCTCTGCAGCTTCTCTCCCCCTGCCATCCCCTCACGACCCCATCCCCGTAGAGACGGTGCCTGCTCCCAGACCACCAATAACTAGCAAAAATCTATTTAAGCATAAAAATTCAAAAAGAAAAAATAATATAGCACCTTCAACTGCACCACAGACTAAAACAGTTAAATGTGGTCTATTAAACATTAGGTCTCTTTCTTCTAAGTCCCTGTTGGTAAATGATATAATAATTGATCAACATATTGATTTATTCTGCCTTACAGAAACTTGGTTACAGCAGGATGAATATGTTAGTTTAAATGAGTCAACACCCCCGAGTCACACTAACTGTCAGAATGCTCGTAGCACGGGCCGGGGCGGAGGATTAGCAGCAATCTTCCATTCCAGCTTATTAATTAATCAAAAACCTAGACAGAGCTTTAATTCATTTGAAAGCTTGTCTCTTAGTCTTGTCCATCCAAATTGGAAGTCCCAAAAACCAGTTTTATTTGTTATTATCTATCGTCCACCTGGTCGTTACTGTGAGTTTCTCTGTGAATTTTCAGACCTTTTGTCTGACTTAGTGCTTAGCTCAGATAAGATAATTATAGTGGGCGATTTTAACATCCACACAGATGCTGAGAATGACAGCCTCAACACTGCATTTAATCTATTATTAGACTCTATCGGCTTTGCTCAAAAAGTAAATGAGTCCACCCACCACTTTAATCATATTTTAGATCTTGTTCTGACTTATGGTATGGAAATAGAAGACTTAACAGTATTCCCTGAAAACTCCCTTCTGTCTGATCATTTCTTAATAACATTTACATTTACCCTGATGGACTACCCTGCAGTGGGGAATAAGTTTCATTACACTAGAAGTCTTTCAGAAAGCGCTGTAACTAGGTTTAAGGATATGATTCCTTCTTTATGTTCTCTAATGTCATATACCAACACAGAGCAGAGTAGCTACCTAAACTCTGTAAGGGAGTTAGAGTATCTTGTCAATAGTTTTACATCCTCATTGAAGACAACTTTGGATGCTGTAGCTCCTCTGAAAAAGAGAGCTTTAAATCAGAAGTGTCTGACTCCGTGGTATAACTCACAAACTCGTAGCTTAAAGCTGATAACCCGTAAGTTGGAGAGGAAATGGCGTCTCACTAATTTAGAAGATCTTCACTTAGCCTGGAAAAAGAGTTTGTTGCTCTATAAGAAAGCCCTTCGTGAAGCTAGGACATCTTTCTACTCATCACTAATTGAAGAAAATAAGAACAACCCCAGGTTTCTTTTCAGCACTGTAGCCAGGCTGACAAAGAGTCAGAGCTCTATTGAGCTGAGTATTCCATTAACTTTAACTAGTAATGACTTCATGACTTTCTTTGCTAACAAAATTTTGACTATTAGAGAAAAAATTACTCATAACCATCCCAAAGATGTATCGTTATCTTTGGCTGCTTTCAGTGATGCCTGTATTTGGTTAGACTCTTTCTCTCCGATTGTTCTGTCTGAGTTATTTTCATTAGTTACTTCATCCAAACCATCAACATGCTTATTAGACCCCATTCCTGCCAGGCTGCTCAAGGAAGTCCTACCATTATTTAATGCTTCAATCTTAAATATGATCAATCTATCTTTGTTAGTTGGTTATGTACCACAGGCCTTTAAGGTGGCAGTAATTAAACCATTACTTAAAAAGCCATCACTTGACCCAGCTATCTTAGCTAATTATAGGCCAATCTCCAACCTTCCTTTTCTCTCAAAGATTCTTGAGAGGGTAGTTGTAAAACAGCTAACTGATCACCTGCAGAGGAATGGTCTATTTGAAGAGTTTCAGTCAGGTTTTAGAATTCATCATAGTACAGAAACAGCATTAGTGAAGGTTACAAATGATCTTCTTATGGCTTCGGACAGTGGACATATCTCTGTGCTTGTTCTGTTGGACCTCAGTGCTGCTTTTGATACTGTTGACCATAAAATTTTATTACAGAGATTAGAGCATGTCATAGGTATTAAAGGCATTGCGCTGCGGTGGTTTGAATCATATTTGTCTAATAGATTACAGTTTGTTCATGTAAATGGGGAATCTTCTTCACAGACTAAAGTTAATTATGGAGTTCCACAAGGTTCTGTGCTAGGACCAATTTTATTCACTTTATACATGCTTCCCTTGGGCAGTATTATTAGACGGTATTGCTTAAATTTTCATTGTTACGCAGATGATACCCAGCTTTATCTATCCATGAAGCCAGAGGATACGCACCAATTAGCTAAACTGCAGGATTGTCTTACAGACATAAAGACATGGATGACCTCTAATTTCCTGCTTTTAAACTCAGATAAAACTGAAGTTATTGTACTTGGCCCCACAAATCTTAGAAGCATGGTGTCTAACCAGATCGTTACTCTGGATGGCATTTCCCTGATCTCTAGTAATACTGTGAGAAATCTTGGAGTTATTTTTGATCAGGATATGTCATTCAAAGCGCATATTAAACAAATATGTAGGACTGCCTTTTTGCATTTACGCAATATCTCTAAAATCAGAAAGGTCTTGTCTCAGAGTGATGCTGAAAAACTAATTCATGCATTTATTTCCTCTAGGCTGGACTATTGTAATTCATTATTATCAGGTTGTCCTAAAAGTTCCCTAAAAAGCCTTCAGTTGGTTCAGAATGCTGCAGCTAGAGTACTGACGGGGACTAGCAGGAGAGAGCATATCTCACCCGTGTTGGCCTCCCTTCATTGGCTTCCTGTTAATGCTAGAATAGAATTTAAAATTCTTCTTCTTACTTATAAGGTTTTGAATAATCAGGTCCCATCTTATCTTAGGGACCTCGTAGTACCATATTACCCCATTAGAGCGCTTCGCTCTCAGACTGCGGGCTTACTTGTAGTTCCTAGGGTTTGTAAGAGTAGAATGGGAGGCAGAGCCTTCAGCTTTCAGGCTCCTCTCCTGTGGAACCAGCTCCCAATTCAGATCAGGGAGACAGATACCCTCTCTACTTTTAAGATTAGGCTTAAAACTTTCCTTTTCGCTAAGGCTTATAGTTAGGGCTGGATCGGGTGACCCTGGACCATCCCTTGGTTATGTTGCTTTAGACGTAGACTGTGTTTCATAATTATTGTATGGCCTTGCCTTGCAATGTGGAGCGCCTTGGGGCAACTGTTTGTTGTGATTTGGCGCTATACAAGAAAAAAGTTGATTGATTGATTGATTGATATTACCTGTGCGTAGAACAGGGAACTCAGCTAGTATGTTATAAAATCAAACTAGCCGAATACCTGGGTGATGGTTGGGTGTTTGTCATTGCTTCACCTCTGAAAGTAGGAGTGTTAGAGAACCAGGACTGTATTTGACTTTGATTAAAGCCATTAGTAGTATTAAAGATGGAATTGAATGAGATTTAAGGCAACTTTAATACATCTAACTGCATTTTGATCTTGCACTTTGTGTATTTGTGTGTTTGGGGGGGGGGGGGGTTGTGTGTACGTGGGGGAGAGTTGCTGCAGTTACTGCTGCTAAGCAACAGGCCAGTCATGGGCAGACATACATATGTACCCACCCACGTACATCTGACTTTTATATACAAGATATTATCAGGCTCCAGTCACACACTGCAAATCATTCCTACAGTTATTCCTGTTTCTGAAACATGTCCAGGAAAATTGCTGTTCTGTGATAAATAAATGCAGTAATTAAGTTATGATTGCTATTTTTAAGGTAAGTGTCATTGCTGGATCAGTGAAGCGAAATGCAGAACGTCTGATGCTCCTGCCAGCAGCGTGTGCGGCACACGGGCACCTTTTGCTGCTGCTTAAGTTAGTGTTTGGTTGTGCAGTGCCTTTCCTGTTACTGTAAAGCGCAGCGTTACAGTACAGCTCAGCTGTAATGGGCCTTTCACATTGAACGCGTCAGAAGAGTCAAATGCGTCGGTCTAAAAATCATTATTTTCAATGAAACGCGTTGCTTTTTAGATGTGTCAGAAGCGTCGCGTCAAAAGTCGCTTCTGACGGGAGCGCGCATTGCTGCCTGTCAGCAGGCTGACGCGGTCAAAGTTCAATCCAATCCAACTTTCGACGCTCTGAGCTGTGATGTAGCTTCGTGCTGTCCAGTAGGAAAGTGGCAGAAACCACTGATCTGTACAAAACAGAAACGTGTGACAGGACTAATCATTTAGAGAGCAGTTTTCTGAAGAAAAATCCTTTGAAATGTTTTTGTTGTTGTCTGTTACCTCAGAATTTCTGATTACTGTTAAAAAGTCTAGAACACTTGTAATTAAAATAGCTAAATAAATCAATAAATGGTTCTTTAGAAACCTTTTATCTGTAAATTAAAACCACCTGTTATTTCAGATTAGATAATTTCTTGTTTAACATAAGGAACCTCAGACATTTATTTTTAGACAAAATAACATGGAAATTTGTACATTTTTTTAAGTCTGGTAGATTATTCATATCTCATTTCAACCAGAAAAACAGACACTGTAAATAAATACAAATGTTTATTATAAATGCAACAGGAAATAATTTAACAACGACTGCAGTGTGATTGTAAAGTAGGATTTCTGTGACATAAACCTCATGATGTTTTTTTTATATACAGTCATTTCAACTTGTAATTTCGTCAAAATATGTAATTGCCTTTAATGTTGTTATCAGGACAGAGTCATTTCTAAAATAGGAATTTGAGCACAATAAGTGGAGAGCTTCTATCTGTGCAAATGTCTTTGGACTTTGGAGAAAAAACATTATTGTATGGCTTTTGCCTTACAATATAAAGCGCCTTGGGGCAACTGTTGTGATTTGGTGCTATATGAATAACATTTTTTTGATTTGATTTCGTGGACATTTTTAATGATCCGTTCATTTATTGTTAAAATATAAAATGAAACAGCTTTTTAAAAAATAATAAAATAGTTGCTGTTGAAAGAGCCTTTTATTTAGAAGCAGGTGATGTTCTGCTGGATTCTCTGGACCAGATGAAGGTCTCTTCTGCAGCTTTGACTTCTGGTGGTGTTGCTGAAAAGCAGAGATGTTTTCTTTCGACTGGACTTCGTGGTGTTCAGCTCATCAATAGAAGTCTGGTTGTCTGCACAGCAAATGTTCCTGATTGGGACAAATAAAAATATTTCTTTAAATATAATAAGTTATTTAAAGTTGAGCTTTTGTGGTGTCTGAAAAAAGCTGTAGCTTTATTTGGTAAAAATAAAAAAGACTGAACCATTTACAAATTAAAGCGTTCACTCAGATCAACTGTGCTACAAGGCTACGCTAACGTTAGCCGATCATTAAACCTTCACAGCAGTTCAGTAAACGTCATGTTTTATATTTTATTCTCACCTCGATAAAGCTGCAGAACTAAACTCTGTTGGTCAAACTGGGACTTCACATACTCATATATCCAAAAAGTGGTAGATTTTGGACTGAGTGGGTTTGTTCCATCACCCCGGCTGCCTGCCTCGCTCTGACCAGTGATGATGCCTGAAGGTCGGCTTCTCCGTGCAGGTCGATATCCCACCAAGTCGTCAGTCCTCCCTCGGTCGGCGTCACTCTGAAAAGTAGCTGAAAAAAAGCTTCTCCCAGCAGGGTGATGGAAAATCGTTCTACTGCTGTTTTTAAAAGCTTTTTTTGTGTTTCAGGCGACGCAAGATGGCGATCACTGAACTTTTTTCAGGTTTTGGAAACAGCCAGAGTGTGACGTAGCAATCTCCGCCCCCTTGCCGCTTCCAAAGCAAAGCGTCTGACGTCATGACGCGTTGCAAATGCATCCAACAGATTGGAAATAGAGCTGCAACAACTAATCAAGTTAATTGATTAAAATTGATTATTAAAATAGTTGTCAACTAATTTAGTCATTGATTAGTTGCTAAATAACTTTGTTTTACCGCAAATGTTTCGTTTCTTCCATATAATCAAGCGAGCTTTGCTTTTAATCTTAAACCAGTGAAGGAGTGCTTCGAGCTGCTGCTTCGTTGGTTTCATTTGTTTTAGTGCTTTATCTTAATTTTTCTCCACTAAAACCCTAAAGACCATATGTCTGTGAGGAATATTTATGACCACATAGTTTACAAGTTATACAGAGAATGTTGCACATATAATGAGTCGGCTACAGTTTTTGATTTAAGTTTTGATGATTAACTGGTTATGCTAATTGCTCATTTGCAGCAACAAAAATACCTC
>NW_022986276.1:120000-150000 GCF_902500255.1 Thalassophryne amazonica
TAGAATTAACAGGAAGCCAATGAAGAGAGGCCAATATGGGTGAGATATGCTCTCTCCTTCTAGTCCCCGTCAGTACTCTAGCTGCAGCATTTTGAATTAACTGAAGGCTTTTTAGGGAACTTTTAGGACAACCTGATAATAATGAATTACAATAGTCCAGCCTAGAGGAAATAAATGCATGAATTAGTTTTTCAGCATCACTCTGAGACAAGACCTTTCTGATTTTAGAGATATTGCGTAAATGCAAAAAAGCAGTCCTACATATTTGTTTAATATGCGCTTTGAATGACATATCCTGATCAAAAATGACTCCAAGATTTCTCACAGTATTACTAGAGGTCAGGGTAATGCCATCCAGAGTAAGGATCTGGTTAGACACCATGTTTCTAAGATTTGTGGGGCCAAGTACAATAACTTCAGTTTTATCTGAGTTTAAAAGCAGGAAATTAGAGGTCATCCATGTCTTTATGTCTGTAAGACAGTCCTGCAGTTTAGCTAATTGGTGTGTGTCCTCTGGCTTCATGGATAGATAAAGTTGGGTATCATCTGCGTAACAATGAAAATTTAAGCAATACCGTCTAATAATACTGCCTAAGGGAAGCATGTATAAAGTGAATAAAATTGGTCCTAGCACAGAACCTTGTGGAACTCCATAATTAACTTTAGTCTGTGAAGAAGATTCCCCATTTACATGAACAAATTGTAATCTATTAGACAAATATGATTCAAACCACCGCAGCGCAGTGCCTTTAATACCTATGGCATGCTCTAATCTCTGTAATAAAATTTTATGGTCAACAGTATCAAAAGCAGCACTGAGGTCTAACAGAACAAGCACAGAGATAAGTCCACTGTCCGAGGCCATAAGAAGATCATTTGTAACCTTCACTAATGCTGTTTCTGTACTATGATGAATTCTAAAACCTGACTGAAACTCTTCAAATAGACCATTCCTCTGCAGATGATCAGTTAGCTGTTTTACAACTACCCTTTCAAGAATTTTTGAGAGAAAAGGAAGGTTGGAAATTGGCCTATAATTAGCTAAGATAGCTGGGTCAAGTGATGACTTTTTAAGTAATGGTTTAATTACTGCCACCTTAAAAGCCTGTGGTACATAGCCAACTAACAAAGATAGATTGATCATATTTAAGATCGAAGCATTAAATAATGGTAGGGCTTCCTTGAGCAGCCTGGTAGGAATGGGGTCTAATAAACATGTTGATGGTTTGGATGAAGTAACTAATGAAAATAACTCAGACAGAACAATCGGAGAGAAAGAGTCTAACCAAATACCGGCATCACTGAAAGCAGCCAAAGATAACGATACGTCTTTGGGATGGTTATGAGTAATTTTTTCTCTAATAGTTAAAATTTTGTTAGCAAAGAAAGTCATGAAGTCATTACTAGTTAAAGTTAATGGAATACTCAGCTCAATAGAGCTCTGACTCTTTGTCAGCCTGGCTACAGTGCTGAAAAGAAACCTGGGGTTGTTCTTATTTTCTTCAATTAGTGATGAGTAGTAAGATGCCCTAGCTTTACGGAGGGCTTTTTTTATAGAGCAACAGACTCTTTTTCCAGGCTAAGTGAAGATCTTCTAAATTAGTGAGACGCCATTTCCTCTCCAACTTACGGGTTATCTGCTTTAAGCTACGAGTTTGTGAGTTATACCACGGAGTCAGACACTTCTGATTTAAAGCTCTCTTTTTCAGAGGAGCTACAGCATCCAAAGTTGTCTTCAATGAGGATGTAAAACTATTGACGAGATACTCTATCTCCCTTACAGAGTTTAGGTAGCTACTCTGCACTGTGTTGGTATATGGCATTAGAGAACATAAAGAAGGAATCATATCCTTAAACCTAGTTACAGCGCTTTCTGAAAGACTTCTAGTGTAATGAAACTTATTCCCCACTGCTGGGTAGTCCATCAGAGTAAATGTAAATGTTATTAAGAAATGATCAGACAGAAGGGAGTTTTCAGGGAATACTGTTAAGTCTTCTATTTCCATACCATAAGTCAGAACAAGATCTAAGATATGATTAAAGTGGTGGGTGGACTCATTTACTTTTTGAGCAAAGCCAATAGAGTCTAATAATAGATTAAATGCAGTGTTGAGGCTGTCATTCTCAGCATCTGTGTGGATGTTAAAATCGCCCACTATAATTATCTTATCTGAGCTAAGCACTAAGTCAGACAAAAGGTCTGAAAATTCACAGAGAAACTCACAGTAACGACGAGGTGGACGATAGATAATAACAAATAAAACTGGTTTTTGGGACTTCCAATTTGGATGGACAAGACTAAGAGACAAGCTTTCAAATGAATTAAAGCTCTGTCTGGGTTTTTGATTAATTAATAAGCTGGAATGGAAGATTGCTGCTAATCCTCCGCCCCGGCCCGTGCTACGAGCATTCTGACAGTTAGTGTGACTCGGGGGTGTTGACTCATTTAAACTAACATATTCATCCTGCTGTAACCAGGTTTCTGTAAGGCAGAATAAATCAATATGTTGATCAATTATTATATCATTTACTAACAGGGACTTAGAAGAGAGAGACCTAATGTTTAATAGACCACATTTAACTGTTTTAGTCTGTGGTGCAGTTGAAGGTGCTATATTATTTTTTCTTTTTGAATTTTTATGCTTAAATAGATTTTTGCTGGTTATTGGTGGTCTGGGAGCAGGCACCGTCTCTACGGGGATGGGGTAATGAGGGGATGGCAGGGGGAGAGAAGCTGCAGAGAGGTGTGTAAGACTACAACTCTGCTTCCTGGTCCCAACCCTGGATAGTCACGGTTTGGAGGGTTTAAGAAAATTGGCCAGATTTCTAGAAATGAGAGCTGCTCCATCCAAAGTGGGATGGATGGAGCAGGATATCTCTCCTTCCTCTCTGTCTTTTCTGCTGTTTACTCTGTTTAAGACACACTTAGGGTTCTTTAAAGTCCTCCTCCCTCCTTTTACCAGTTTGGCTCCTTTGTGGACAACTTTCATCTTACCGCTCCGGACTTTATTTGAAATGGATCTTGCTTCAGAGTTACAACAGTGTTTTTAAAAATGAGGGTAATGTTTGATCAGTGCCATCTAGACTTAAAAAAAAAAACCCAAATGTGGAAGTAAAAGTGAAATTCCCGCAGCGGAGCGGCGGTGCATAAAGCCGCAGTTGAAAAGCTGAAACTATAATGTGCTCTTCTTTAAAAAGTGACTGACCCCATTTCCACCCGTAACCTGCTTTAACACTTTCCTTTCATGGTCCCATTTAACCAGCTGAATATTCATGAGGTGTCCTAACAGCTAAGATCTGAATGGACTCCAGCTGTCAGGCTGATTAATGATCAGCAGCATGTGGTGGAAGAGGTTTTTTTTTCTTACATTTACATCTCAGATATTTAAGCACAAGCAAATCCTGGTTTGGTTTTAAAAACGTCTACATTAAATCTACACCAGGGTTGCAACAACTGATTATTCCTGTAATTGATTCATCTATTGATAATTTTTTTGATTAATCAGTTAATTATTTGTTTATTTATTAGTCTTGATTATTTTCTGATTAGTCAGTTATTCTTTTGCTCATTTGCCAGTAAATCATAACCATAAAACCATAAAATCCACCAATAACGGTGAACTTTGCTTTCAAATATTGTACAAAAAAAAGTATTTTATTTTGCAATTTGCTTTTATAAATCCAACATATAAAGGGTCTAAAACAAACACAAAAAACAGCCTTTCATTTATTTTTTGTACCTGCTTACACCTGGTAAGGGTCATGGGGGGCTGGAGTCTATCCCAGCAGGCGGGTTCACCCTGGACAGGATGCCAGTCTGTCACAGGGTCTCTCACACACACACACAAAGAAACACATTCACACCTATGGACAATTTAACATTTCCAATCCACCTAACCTGCATGTCTGTGGATGTGGGAGGAAGCCGGAGCACCCGGAGGAAACAAACATGGGGAGAACACACAAACTCCAGACAGAAAGGACACAGGTGGGAATCTAACCCATGACCTTCTTGCTGTGAGGCAACAGTGCTAACCACTAAGTCACTGTGCTGCCTCCCAAAAATTGGAAGAAAATCCTCCACACAGTTTTGCCACTTCCTTAAATTAAAATCCTAACATTTCATTTATTTCTGTTTATGCATTGTAATCATAACCTAATAAAAAATTCAAAAAGGAACGGGAAGAAGTCTTAAGTTATCAAATCCCACCTCTTCCCTGCTTCCTTAAAAGTGCTACTATCAATAATAGTAATAATAATAATAATAATAATAGAAAATAAAATAGTAAAAAATAATTAATATAATAATAATAATAATAAAATAATAGAAAACTGCTGCATCCTAATAAGGGCAGAATACCAGAGGAGTGATTCTGATTAAGGGCCCCTTCACACATACTGAGAATTTCGTACTACGTGTAACCACATCGCGCAGCTGCTGTGAAGAAAAAATAGCTAAGTTGCTATGTAGTTAAATTGGTCTCATTAATACCAGTAAGTGCACAGAGGCTGATCTACAAATATTCCTTGATTTGCACAACTTCAACTCTTGTCAAAAGCTCACGTACATTAAAATGTAAATATTGTTTTTGATTGATTGATTGATAGAGGGGCTTTATTGAAAAAGTACAAATTGTACGTAAGACAATAAGATATTCATTAATTAAACAACTACAAATTCTACAGAACACAGTGCTCCTACGTCCGAGGGTATTTTAGCGTTATATTTCAGTATTTAAGTCACGCCAGATTATAAATCACAGGACCTCCCAAAGTAGTAAAAAGCAGCGAAAATAAGATATTAAATTAGTTGCCATCACCTTACTTACCTCTTCTGTAGGTCGGTCTTTGGGCCTGTCAGTCCAGAGCGCCGTCTCTTCCCGTCTTTGTGGTGTCGGAGGACCCCCCCCGTCTGTCCGGTCTGTATTTCTCCTACAGACCGCCTTCCTTTTTGGTTTGTACCTGAAGGGCACTGTGGGGGTTCCACTGTCCTCCGTTCTTTCTATGTGTTCCAAACTTTTTATCACCAACTATGTTCAGATTAATCAGTAATGAAAATAATCTCGAAATGTGCTGTATTTACTAAGAACTGGGGCTTATCTTCCAGTGCGGTTTGTATCACCATACCTGGTGCTGATTTAATACGGGTCACAATACCTCACTTTAAGTGTCTCACGCAGCCCGACTCCAAGTCAGCTCTTGATTTTCAGAAGGTTAAAGGTCAGCTCAGTTTTAATTTACATTATCAGTTATTTTTATCATTGTTGTGTCTGTTTTTTGTGTTGTTTCTGTCATTTCTGTTGGCAAAATTTCTCTGCGGGAACATTGACGTGTAGCTGATATTTCATCTGAAGATGATTGTTAAAACAAACAAACAAGTATCTGTGAACTCCTAATATTCACAATGAGTCTTTGACCTGTTTAACTGACCTGCTGGACATCTTCAGGTTTTGTTTTCATGAATGTTGCTGAGAACAAATCAGCAGTTTATACCATTTTCTGTTATCTTACCCAATGAAATGATTTAAAAAAATGAGTTGCAGCCATGATACAAATCACGTGTGAACATCAGAAGGAAAATGTGACGGTTCAGCAAAAAAAAAAAGAAAAGAAAAGAAAATATGAACATCTCATGAAATCTCTAAACTGTTGTAGGATTTGTCGATGGAAGAGATCGTGGACAGCAAACAGAGCGCAGAGGCTGAGAGAGGCAGCGGTTATTGAATTACAGGTGACGGCTGCTAATTGGGCCCTTCGGAGGTTACGTGCGCGCGTGTGTGTGTGTTTCTGGGGACACAGCATAGATGAAGATGCAGCATCCCAGAGCGGGGTACGTGCGAGTGTTAATGGAGGCCGCCCGGCCCTGCAGAGTCAGACCCAGCGGATGGATGAAGGTGACGCCGCTGTCAATGAGGAGGCTACTCGTTTCTGTTCTGCTGTGGTCCCGAGGCCGCAGTGCTTTTATCTGTTATTGTGCACTTTATCACTCAGCAGAAAGTGATGCATCCAGTTTCCAGGTGAAACAGGATATTTGGCTGGGATTTATTGGGGGGGGCATTTGATTCTATCTTGAAAAAGTGGGTGTGGCTTCATGGGCATGCAGTTGTTGAAGAAGCCAGAGGAAGAGGAGGGTGGGTGAGGATGACCTCAGCAGCACACTTCATCCTCTGTCCTCCTTTGTAACAAAACACTACAGAAATGGAGGAGAAGCTGAAACGAAGCCCGGTGTCACCGACCGAACAGTCCCCCCTAAAAATCGCGTATGTGTCATCAGCCGTGATCACGGATTATCGCCTCATTTCTGCTTCAAACTGCTTCAAATCATCATCTATTTCAGTGGCAGATATCTGAAGCTTTTCTGCAACAATCATTTCCACATAAATTCAGCATTATTTCATCACAAAACACGAGCCGATGCTAGCTGATGTGTTCACTGCACGTCGGTCATTTCAAAGCATCACCAAGTTTTGCCTCATTTCTACTTACAACCCCTGGAAAAAATTTTAGAATCACTGGCCTCGGAGGATGTTCATTCAGTTGTTTAATTTTGTAGAAAAAAAGCAGATCACAGACATGACACAAAACTAAAGTCATTTCAAATGGCAACTTTCTGGCTTTAAGAAACACTATAAGAAATCAGGAAAAATAATTGTGGCAGTCAGTAACGGTTACTTTTTTAGACCAAGCAGAGGGAAAAAATTATGGAATCATGAAAAACAAAAGAACGCTCCAACACATCACTAGTATTTTGTTGCACCACCTCTGGCTTTTATAACAGCTTGCAGTCTCTGAGGCATGGACTTAATGAGTGACAAACGGTACTCTTCATCAATCTGGCTCCAACTTTCCCTGATTGCTGTTGCCAGATCAGCTTTGCAGGTTGGAGCCTTGTCATGGACCATTTTCTTCAACTTCCACCAAAGATTTTCAATTGGATTAAGATCTGGACTATTTGCAGGCCACGACATTGACCCTATGTGTCTTTTTGCAAGGAATGTTTTCACAGTTTTTGTTCTATGGCAAGATGCATTATCATCTTGAAAAATGATTTCATCATCCCCAAACATCCTTTCAATTGATGGGATAAGAAAAGTGTCCAAAATATCAACGTAAACTTGTGCATTTATTGATGATGTAATGACAGCCATCTCCCCAGTGCCTTTACCTGACATGCAGCCCCATATCATCAATGACTGTGGAAATTTACATGTTCTCTTCAGGCAGTCATCTTTATAAATCTCATTGGAACGGCACCAAACAAAAGTTCCAGCATCATCACCTTGCCCAATGCAGATTTGAGATTCATCACTGAATATGACTTTCATCCAGTCATCCACAGTCCACAACTGCTTTTCCTTAGCCCATTGTAACCTTGTTTTTTCTGTTTAGGTGTTAATGATGCCTTTTGTTTAGCTTTTCTGTATGTAAATCCCATTTCCTTTAGGCAGTTTCTTACAGTTCGGTCACATACGTTGACTCCAGTTTCCTCCCATTCGTTCCTCATTTGTTTTGTTGTGCATTTTTGATTTTTGAGACATATTGCTTTAAGTTTTCTGTCTTGACGCTTTGATGTCCTTTGGTCTACCAGTATGTTTGCCTTTAACAACCTTCCCATGTTGTTTGTATTTGGTCCAGATTTTAGACACAGCTGACTGTGAACAACCAACATCTTTTGCAACATTGCGTGATGATTTACCCTCTTTTAAGAGTTTGATAATCCTTTCCTTTGTTTCAATTGACATCTCTCGTGTTGGAGCCATGATTCATGTCAGTCCACTTGGTGCAACAGCTCTCCAAGGTGTGTTCACTCCTTTTTAGATGCAGACTAACGAGCAGATCTGATTTGATGCAGGTGTTAGTTTTGGGGATGAAAATTTACAGGGTGATTCCATAATTTATTCCTCAGAATTGAGTGATTCCATATTTTTTTCCTCTGCTTTGTCTAAAAAAGTAACCGTTACTGACTGCCACAATTTTTTTTCCTGATTTCTTATAGTGTTTCTTAAAGCCAGAAAGTTGCCATTTGAAATGACTTTAGTTTTGTGTCATGTCTATGATCTGCTTTTTTTTCTACAAAATGAAACAACTGAATGAACATCCTCAGAGGCCGGTGATTCCATAATTATTGCCAGGGGTTGTACAACCCTAATTCCAATGAAGTTGGGACTTTGTGTAAAATGTAAATAAAACAGAATACGATTTTCAAATCCTCTTCAACCTATATTCAACTGAATCCACCACAAAGACAAGATATTTAATGTTCAAACTGATAAACTTTATTGTTTTTGTGCAAATATTGGCTCATTTTGAAATGGATGCCTGCAACACATTTCAAAAAAGTTGGGACAGTGGCAACAAAAGACTGGGAAAGTTGATGGATGTTCAACGAACACCTAATTGGAAGCAGGTGAGTGTCATGATTGGGTATAAAAGGAGCATCCCCAAAAGTTTCAGCCATTGACAAGCAAAGATGGGGCGAGGATCACCACTTTGTGAACAACTGCGTGAAAAAATAGTTTAAGAACAATGTTTCTCAATGTCCAATTGCAAAGAATTTAGGGATTCCATCATCTACAGTCCATAATATAATCAGAAGATTCAGAGAATCTGGAGAACTTTCTACACGTAAGGAGCAAGGCCAAAAACCAACATTGAATGCCCGTGACCTTCAATCCCTCAGGCGGCACTGTATTAAAAACTGACATTGTGTAAAGGATCTTACCGCGTGGGCTCAGGAACACTTCAGAAAACCATTGTCAGTTAACACAGTTCGTCACTACATCTACAAGTGCAAGTTAAAACTCTACCATGCAAAGTGAAGCCATACATCAACAACATCCAGAAACGCCGCCGCCTTCTCTGGACCCGAGCTCATTTGAAATGGACAGACGCAAAGTGGAAAAGTGTGCTGTGGTCTGATGAGTCGACATTTCAAATTGTTTTTGGAAATCATGGACGTCGTGTCCTCTGGACAAAAGAGGAAAAAAACCATCCTGATTGTTACCAGTGCAAAGTTCAAAAGCCAGCATCTGTGATGGTATGGGGGTGTGTTAGTGCCCATGGCATGGACAACTTACACATCTGTGATTGCACCATCAATGCTGAAAGGTACATCCAGGTTTTGGAGCAACACATGCTGCCATCCAAGCAACGTCTTTTTCATGGACGTCCCTGCTTATTTCAGCAAGACAATGTCAAGTCACATTCTGCACGTGTTACAACAGCGTGGCTTCGTAGTAAAAGCGTGCGGGTACTAGACTGGCCTGCCTGCAGTCCAGACCTGTCGCCCATTGAAAATGTGTGGCGCATTATGAAGCGCAAAATACCACAATGGAGACCCCGGACTGTTGAACAACTGAAGTCGTACATCAAGCAAGAATGGGAAAGAATTCCACCTACAAAGCTTCAACAACTAGTGTCCTCAGTTCCCAAACGCTTATTGAGTGTTGTTAGAAGGAAAGGTGATGTAACACAGTGGTAAACATACCACTGTACCAGCTTTTTTGAAACGTGTTGCAGGCATCCATTTCAAAATGAGCAAATATTTGCACAAAAACAAAGTTTATCAGTTTGAACATTAAATATCTTGTCTTTGTGGTGTATTCAATTGAATATAGTTTGAAGAGGATTTGCAAATCATTGTATTCTGTTTTTATTTACATTTTACACAACATCCCAACTTCGTTGGAATTGGGGTTGTAAAATGGCCTCGTTTCTGCTTAAAACTGACTTTAGAATGATTTAAGATGTTTAACTTTGTCATCTGATGGTTAATAATCACATTAATCCATTTGATCGCTTTGGGTAAAGAGACTCTGACTCAGACGAGCTGCAGAGGTCCAAAATGACACGTGTAGTGGAGGCAGGGTGGGAAAAGTTCTCCAACACACCAGAGAACCTTTGTGCACGATCCCACGGAAATGATGAGGAACATAAAAAGTCGATCTGTGTGTATGTGTGCGTGTGTCGCCGTGTGCGCGTTTGGAGTCCAAAGCGCAGATGGTTTTCACCGTCCACAGTCTTCCTCTTCCTCAGCGGGGGCACAGATTCAACCAGGGATTCTTTTATATTATTTGTCTTTTAAACTTCCCGCTGTACAGCTGCACTTCGGTTGACTTATATAAAAAAATTGATTGAATTGATTGATTGATTGACTTTCACCACAGGTGCCCAATCAAGTTTCTTCTACTTTTATGTTGCAGTAACGAGTAACGAAGGTGTTAAAGGGAAATGTATCGGAGTAAACGTAAACATTTTATTGGGGAAATGTAGTGGAGTAAAAGTGAAAGTACAGACGTACAGATACGTCAAAATTCTACTTAAGTACTGTCACAGAGTATTTCTACTTGGTTACATTACGACACTGTTAAGTAGTAGACAGAGTATCAGGGATGAACTTTGGACTGTTGTGTGGTCACAGTGGTGCAGCGTGTCCGGCTCGGCCTGTACTTCCACTCATGAACACATACAGATACTTTATTGTCATTGTGACCAGTATAATGTGTTAGACGTAGACTGTGTTTCATAATTATTGTATGGCCTTGCCTTGCAATGTGGAGCGCCTTGGGGCAACTGTTTGTTGTGATTTGGCGCTATACAAGAAAAAAGTTGATTGATTGATTGATAATGAAAAGTGGTAAGGTAACAGATGGTTGTGAGTGCTCTATTCCATTTCTGATAATAAGCACCCTGAAATAGAGGTGGTGGTGTTCAGAAAAAGACCGGGGGGTAGAGCTACAGATGGCGTGATTGGCCTTGACGGAGGACGGACAGACAGGATCAGTAAATCCTACAGGCCCAAGTTTTTAATGTCTGGGTTCTGAAGCATGTAGCAGATGAGAGTCTATGACAACCCCTGGACGGGTGGCCAGTGCAACACAGGTTCACTCCCCGGCCCAGGCTGGTACCCTGTTACAGCTGGGTGGACTGAGATGATGCAGATTAAGTGTCTTGTCCAAGGACAAAAACAGGTGGCATGAGCAGGATTTGAACCCAGGTCTGCAGCTGGCTGGACACTCTCATCATCCGCTCATCTCCCTGCTCTACAAAGGTGGACAGGATAAGGAATGGGCATGGGATGGTTTGGAGGGAGTGAAGGTAACTTCACAGATGAGGAACGTGACGTAAACCAGGAAAAGGATCCCGAGGATGCAGCTCCCACATTTTAGCCGTTTGTGTGCAACTTGTCTGCCGAAGGTGTCGTGTTCATTACAGTGCTGTGTCGGTGACACAGCTGCTCAGTTTCCTCCATGACACCTGTGTATCAGTTTTTATGTCATTGTGCAACTTTGTGCAACTTTGTGCTTATTTCACTGTTTGCAACAGTCCTAATTTCTAAACTTCAGTTCTGAGAAAAAGCTGACTTTTGTGTTGTGTCGTCCTTGTTGTATTTTCTTAGTGCACCACCTCTGAGTCGGTGAGGGAACACCTGCCACGTTAAGTGGTCTACTCCATTCTGCATTTTGAAGTAGAGGTGGTAAACTGCACATATCGAACCACATGACCAGATCAGAAACATTACCGTTATTTGGACATGCATTTGAAAACATTAGGCAGTAATTAGAACGCAGTTGCAGGAAGCGCACAGTCTCTGCAGGTGAAGGGAGATTTGTTTGCAGGTGCAGGTATTATTGCAGGTCAGCAGTCCAGGACTGGATAAACAGACAAGGAAGCAACCGCCGCCTGAAAACAGGAACAGACAGACAGAGACCCAACAGTGGTGTGACTACCAACACGTGGTAACAGTATTGCCTTACAATATAAAGTGCCTTGGGGCAACTGTTTGTTGTGATTTGGCGCTATATAAATAAAATTGATTTGATTTGATTTGAGTATTGGCGGTAGGGTTGGGTATCGAAAACCAGTTCCAGTTAAGAATCGTTAAGAAATGATTCGATCCACCAGCATCAACAGGCTTTTTTCTTAATGAGTCCCTTATCAGTCCTTTAGTTCACATTATGCCAGAGCGGCCGTTGTTTTTGAGGGTATTTATTGGGAAAATGATCATTTCTCAATGTTGATTGCAGACCCATTGCTTCTGCAGAGGGTCTTCTTGAAGCAATGAAGCATCACTTCGACCCGCTGCATCGCTGGTTCTCTGCTTCATTGCTTTTCAGAAGTGGAAGGTCTGCAATTTCTTCATTAAAGGACATGTCACACCGAAATCACAATTTAGATTTAGTCTGTTAGTGACCATCCGGGATTACTTTGTACACTTCCGTGACCGGTTTAAAAGTATATGGCATTCGCAGCAAACAGCTACGGAGACGTCTGAAAACAAAGTACTCGTGAGTACTCGAGTGTTTCCGACAAGTGACGTCGCAACTAGAAGTGTCCCAGCGTGCGCTTCAATGGAATGTAGCTGCTAATGTTAAGAACGGAGGCACAGGTTAATTCCAAAGTTGACATAAGTGTGATGTCGTGTTATGACGACTCGTATTTAAGTGACGATGGTGGCATGTAAAATAACATCCATTAACTCCTGAAAGTATTGTATTATGACTTTTTCCAGTGTAACAAATCCATTAAAACAGAGTCATGCAGACGTCCCCTCGTCCATGTCCACAGCTTCAGTAAACCAGCATCCACACAAACAGCATCTCCACACTTTAGGCTCCAAAATCCAACACACTGAAAAAGTTCAGAGTTTCAGGATGAAGCATGTCGTCTCCTCTCTGTAAATCCAAGCATCACGTTTGAACGGCAGCTCAGAAGCTTCATTTTTGGACAGAGCAGGTTCTTTTCCCTCTGTCTGTCAGTCACTGGGATGTTTCTGTTTTACTAATACGGATGTCACACACTGAAAAATGCTGAGAATTGCTGAGTGAAACATTTTCTGGAAATGCACCTGCTAATGTTCAGAGTAAGAGGAATAAAAGAGATCAGAGATCACTAACTATTAGCACATGTGCAGAGACAGTTACAATTATGAGTACTTTTATGTTGTCTTACTAACTGGGACATTAAAAAATGTGAGACATGTCCTTTAACCCTCTCAAAGCCATTTAAAGATGTCAGTCATGAGTCACATAAAAGCCACAAACTGGGACTCTTTTCATGAGACTTGTCCTTCGTTCCGTTCCTGTTTTGTGGGAATAAGTGCACAACTCCAAACGCTAAAGTTGGAGAGATGGATTTTGGTCGGAATTAATAATAATAATTAATAACTTCAAGGCAAATCACTGTTTTAAATCAAATGACACCTCTTTCCAAACGTTGCAACACAGACCACAAGCTACAAATGACCAAAACCGTTTTTTTTCTCACAAAATGAGATGTCCTCCATTCTTTATGAATTACATCCTGATGTGCAGCCAGCTGAGCTCAGCTCAAAAGTCTGTGGAGTTACATTTGTGTCATTAATGTCTGAAAGGAAATGCTTTTAACAAAAACTACAGATTTGTTTATTTCTCTTTATGTCCAGAGTTTAAGGATCCAGTGACCAACTTCATATTTATTTACTTTAAGACTCAATAAAATGTTGTTGTAAAGCCGATTTGTAGTACACAGAAAATTCACAAGCGGTATTGATAAGGGAATTGATGAAGAATCGGATCAATAAGCGGAATCAATAATCCAGGGGTGCACATAACTGGTACTCATCATGCTCATGTGTGCTAAAAATCATTGATGCACAGCAGACAGCACACAGAGGGAAACACCTTTCCTACAATCTGTCATTGCTTCCTCCTATGAAGTGCTTCCCTTGTGTTTTACACACACAAGCACCACGATTACCAGTTATGTGCATGCGTGATAATGGCATCGATATTGATAAAATCTTATCAATACCCATCTCTAATCACTGGTGACTAACCGAAAAAGACGACCGATGCACTGTAAGCAGAAAAAGACAGGTGCGTGATTGCAGAATGGACATGGGTGTGCAAACAGACAGAAACAGGACAGAATGATGTGACAGAACCTGCTGACCCCAGAACACAGTGACACCAGCAGACCAGCCCTCAACTAAGCTTTAACACCAGCTGGAAAAAAAACCCCTGATCAACAATTGAATGAACACCAATCAGCATTCATAAAAATCACTCATTTGATACCCTTCCTCCAAATCAACAGCTGACTTAAAGCTTTCAGGTACCTCACTTGATTGTCAGAAGGTTTTTGTCTGCTCCTGCTAATGGGTACGTTTTCTCTCTCTCTCTCTCTTTGGGCTGTTAGTACAGGAAGACCAGCACAGGTGCAGCTCTGAGGCTGACTTTGTTTTGTCGGGCTGTTTGTTTTCTCCTCTCGTCTGCTGCATCACGTTACTTAATGTGAGCTCAGAGATACACAGACTTAATCTCAGCAGCCGGCCGTAAGCCTGTGCAGAGGCTCATTAGTCATCAGTTGCTCTACTCGCACCAAACAATCTGTTTAAGCCTCAGCGGCGATCGAGGAAGACGCCACTTTGTGTTGCCTCTCGCCTGATGTGCGGCGTTCACCCTCCAACTACTAGAAACCCTGAAGCCAAACATCAGCTGAGGTGCCACTTTTCAGATCCAAACATTTGTGTGTTCTTGAAGGTCATGACTTCATGAAGAGTGAGATCTTTCCTTGCAAAAATGGTGTTCATGTGACAACCCCATATATACATGGATATTTCATAATTTTGATGTATTTAATCAATCAATCAATCAATCAATTTTTTTATATAGCGCCAAATCACAACAAACAGTTGCCCCAAGGCGCTTTATATTGTAAGGCAAGGCCATACAATAATTATGTAAAACCCCAACGGTCAAAACGACCCCCTGTGAGCAAGCACTTGGCTACAGTGGGAAGGAAAAACTCCCTTTTAACAGGAAGAAACCTCCAGCAGAACCAGGCTCAGGGAGGGGCAGTCTTCTGCTGGGACTGGTTGGGGCTGAGGGAGAGAACCAGGAAAAAGACATGCTGTGGAGGGGAGCAGAGATCGATCACTAATGATTAAATGCAGAGTGGTGCATACAGAGCAAAAAGAGAAAGAAACAGTGCATCATGGGAACCCCCCAGCAGTCTAAGTCTATAGCAGCATAACTAAGGGATGGTTCAGGGTCACCTGATCCAGCCCTAACTATAAGCTTTAGCAAAAAGGAAAGTTTTAAGCCTAATCTTAAAAGTAGAGAGGGTGTCTGTCTCCCTGATCTGAATTGGGAGCTGGTTCCACAGGAGAGGAGCCTGAAAGCTGAAGGCTCTGCCTCCCATTCTACTCTTACAAACCCTAGAAACTACAAGTAAGCCTGCAGTCTGAGAGCGAAGCGCTCTATTGGGGTGATATGGTACTACGAGGTCCCTAAGATAAGATGGGACCTGATTATTCAAAACCTTATAAGTAAGAAGAAGAATTTTAAATTCTATTCTAGAATTAACAGGAAGCCAATGAAGAGAGGCCAATATGGGTGAGATATGCTCTCTCCTTCTAGTCCCCGTCAGTACTCTAGCTGCAGCATTTTGAATTAACTGAAGGCTTTTTAGGGAACTTTTAGGACAACCTGATAATAATGAATTACAATAGTCCAGCCTAGAGGAAATAAATGCATGAATTAGTTTTTCAGCATCACTCTGAGACAAGACCTTTCTGATTTTAGAGATATTGCATAAATGCAAAAAAGCAGTCCTACATATTTGTTTAATATGCGCTTTGAATGACATATCCTGATCAAAAATGACTCCAAGATTTCTCACAGTATTACTAGAGGTCAGGGTAATGCCATCCAGAGTAAGGATCTGGTTAGACACCATGTTTCTAAGATTTGTGGGGCCAAGTACAATAACTTCAGTTTTATCTGAGTTTAAAAGCAGGAAATTAGAGGTCATCCATGTCTTTATGTCTGTAAGACAATCCTGCAGTTTAGCTAATTGGTGTGTGTCCTCTGGCTTCATGGATAGATAAAGCTGGGTATCATCTGCGTAACAATGAAAATTTAAGCAATACCGTCTAATAATACTGCCTAAGGGAAGCATGTATAAAGTGAATAAAATTGGTCCTAGCACAGAACCTTGTGGAACTCCATAATTAACTTTAGTCTGTGAAGAAGATTCCCCATTTACATGAACAAATTGTAATCTATTAGACAAATATGATTCAAACCACCGCAGCGCAGTGCCTTTAATACCTATGGCATGCTCTAATCTCTGTAATAAAATTTTATGGTCAACAGTATCAAAAGCAGCACTGAGGTCTAACAGAACAAGCACAGAGATGAGTCCACTGTCTGAGGCCATAAGAAGATAATTTGTAACCTTCACTAATGCTGTTTCTGTACTATGATGAATTCTAAAACCTGACTGAAACTCTTCAAATAGACCATTTAATAAGTCACACCTGTGGAGAAACTCATAGTGCAGAGAGGAGAAAAAACAGATTAGTCACACCGGTCTTTAACTCAGCCCCTTTGTTCTGTATGTGAATCTCAGGGATTCCCTGGTGGTGTGTTGGAGCACATGTGCACACCACAGCTTTTTACTTAACATCAGGTGTTTTAAATTCCAAAAATAAGCAAGATGGACAAATAAATGTGTTAGACAACTTATTGAATGTTAAACCAGATTCCTGGCCTGCGTTAACATGGAGAAGTGAAAAGTGGATTTTTGCAGGAAGCCCTCATCTTGTGGTGTGTAACATCAGGGCTGCTACTAAAAGTAAGACCCTTCAGCTGTTCCCTTGTTTTCACTCAGGGTCGCCACAGCAAATCCAAGGTGGACCTGCATGTTGATTTGGCACAAGTTTTACACCGGGTGCCCTTCCTGACACAACTCCACATTACATGGAGAAATGGGGCAGGGTGGGGTTTGAACTGGGAACCTGTCGCACTGAAACCAAGTGCACTAACCACTTGTCCACCACACCTGCTGACATCACAGCTGCTAAATTCCAAAAATAAGACAGACGGATATGTACTTGGGACAGATGGACATGGACAGCAGGCCCACGGCATTGGAAGCACTACAATACAAGCGTGACACCATTTTTTAAAATTGACTCTTTAATTTGTGATTTTTGTGCGTTGTTGTAGTGCACTTTACTGTTGGTGTCCACCCTCATTTCGGCTTCATCATCCTGGTAGATTTTTATCAAGAATGTCTTGTTACATTTTTCCATTCATCCTTCCTTCAGTTATATGAAGTTTGTCACCTGCTGACAAACAGCCCCACACCATGATGTTCCACCACCAGACGTCACTGTTGGTCTGGTGCTTTTGGGGCCGTTTGACCTCCAAACATGGTGTGTATTCTGACATCCAGACAGTTCAGTTTTGGTCTCATCTGTCCAGACTATTTTCTCTCACAGGTTTGTCTAAATGTTGCTCATCAAACTTTAAACGAGCTTCAGCATGAGTTTTCTTCACTAATTGAGTCTTGTGTGGTGAGCGTGCACGCAGGCTGTGGTGGCTGAGCTAATTCTAGGTCTTCCTGAAGTTCTCCACAAGTGGCCCTTGGCTCTTGGACAACTCTTCTGCTATTTCTTTTCAGTCCTCTGTCAGAAGTCTTGTGAGGACCACCTGGTCATGATGGATTTGTGGTGAAATGATGTTCTTTCCACTTTCAGATCGTGGCCCCACAGTGCTCACTGGAACATTCAGAAGTTTAGAAATCCTTCTGGAACCGGTGCCATCAGTATCTTTTGTACAACTCAAGCTTGTGGCAGTGGCAGTTCATGACGGCATTACAAAAAGTAAATTAATCTATGGTTCGGGATACCATCACAAAATGCACCCCGTTTTTATGACGGGGCACAAAATGAGGGGTGACATGGGGGGGTCTGGGGGGAGTCTGGGGTGGGGGGTGTTATGGTCAGGGGAAGGGACAGACTCATGGTTATTCTTATGGCTACAGTTAGAGGTAGGAGAAGGAGGGGGATTAGAAATCTTAAAATACAAACAAGTCA
This sequence comes from Thalassophryne amazonica, assembly GCF_902500255.1. Classification (NCBI taxonomy): domain Eukaryota; kingdom Metazoa; phylum Chordata; class Actinopteri; order Batrachoidiformes; family Batrachoididae; genus Thalassophryne; species Thalassophryne amazonica. Next base: position 137,867 of record NW_022986276.1, read on the forward strand.
TGAAAATGTGACTTATTTTGTGACAGAGGCATGAAAAAAGCGTGCGACTGGGCTGGTTTTGTAACAATAAGGTTGTAAAGATCTTGAAAGAGCTCTTTGCTTTTATCCATAATGAGATGTTTTTTGTGTTTCACTTTGGTAATGAGACGCCTTTTTATAAACCATCAGTTGGGACTGAACCAGCTGACGAGGCAGCTTTGTTGTGGTTTGGTGCTATATAAATGAAATAAATTGAAGTTGAATTGAACTAATGTTAATTTGCACTGATAAGGGGCAGGACTGCTTTGTAATTACTGATAGATTTCACCTGGTGTTTTGTCTTTCCATGTCTTTTTGCACCTCCTTTTTTTCAGGCGTTCAATACTTTCTCCTTGTGTCATTTCACATTATTGCACATAATTTATGGACATCTATGGTTTGATTTCTTTGCATGTGTGGATTTCCTGGGTTGTTACTAAAATCTGGTGAACATTTCATATCAGTAGTGCCTTTAGAAATATATTTACTGAGGAAATGGTGACGTGTTCAATACTTATTTTACCTGCTGTAAGGCACACCAAATTATAAGCTGCAAAACCTCCAAAATTTGTTTAAAAAAGGTGACTAATACTAAAAGTCGTGTTATAGCGGATTCTGGATGAAAGTAAAACAGGGTGGGTGTGTTGAGCTTTTCATTTAGTGGTGACATCAGTATTTCTTCACCTTTTGTTCTTTGGAATAACTGATTGAAGTGGTGATGTGCTGAAAACATAAAAGTCATTCAAGAAAAAACCCTGAAAACCAGCAGAGAAGAGCAAACACCTACATTTGTATTTGCTTGTGCATGTGTTTTTCACCATGTACCCGTGCTGCGCTGCATGTGTGTCTGGGCTCCAGCCCGATTACAAGTCTCATAAATACCAGCTGACACCGTTACAGCAGACAGCTTCGATATAAAACTCTTCCCGTGGCGCGAGCTTGCTGCCTTTCAGTGAAATTATATTACTCCAGACTTGTGGTGAAGGAGACTGCAGCCCTGCCCTGGACCTCTTTACAGCACCAGGCGGGTCGGGGGGGTCACATCCAAGCAGAGCACGTACTCTTTTCCTCAAGTTCTGACCACACGATTGAAGTCAGAGCTGTTTTTACTGAGTCATCTCCCTTTTTACTGAGGTTCCCTTTGACAGATTTGGATCCACATGTTGATCGGCATGTTTTACTGCAGATGTTCGTCCCAGTGCTGCTGCAGATGTACATGGAGAACAGGGCACAGATGGCATAGAACCAGAGGCCTTGTGCCACCATGCCCTCCCCTCACTGTGCCCTCCCCCTCACCGTGCCCTCACTGTGCCCTCCCTCCACATGCCCTCCCCTCACTGTGCCCTCACTGTGCCCTCCCCTCACTGTGCCCCCCCCGCCACCTCTGTTTACTGTATCCTGAAGCACTTCTGGGATAACATTTGACTGAATTCATGGGACTTCTCCTCAAATTTCATGGTGCCACGAGGTGATGCCCACATTAGATGGACTGTGTAATGCCCTGTGTAGTGTGTCTGACTGCTGGACATGCCCAGACGACATCCCAGTGGAGGCACTCTGGGTGCATCCCGATCAAATATTTAAACCTCCTTCAGTATTGTTTCAATGCAGTAATTCTGCTCTGAGTTGACTTTTGATGGTCCAAGCTGTTTCCCGTGTCTCTACCAGTGAGCTGCAAAGGAAGTGAATTTAGGCTGCTCTGGTCTGTAATCTCCTTCTTTTGATTGTCACCCAGAGTTCCTTGGAGTGTACATTGGTTGCTCCATTGATGGTGTAACGTCCAGCTTGAACACTTATGGGTTAAATAAACCAACACAAAATGAAGCGTTTGACCAAACATTTATTTACAGTTAGATAAATGTGAGCAGTGGAGAGTCGCAGTTTGAATGAGGCAGCAGCTGATGATGCTTTGTAGTTGAGAAGAATCAGTGGGCCCAGGTGCCTCCACTAATCAGCAGGCCTCTCCTCTCAGCACCTGGACACAAACAACCAGAGCAAAAACAAGCCACACTGGCTTGGCCTTCTAACCAAGACCTTCTGAGGCAGCATCTTTATGACCGCTGAAGTCACCCCATTCCAACGTAATGATTGCTTTCAATTCAATTCAATTTATTTAATTTATACAGCACCAAATCACAACAAAGCTGCCTCAAGGTGCTTTACACGAGTAAGGTCTAACCTCAGCACTCCCCCGGAGCAAGAGCACAGGAGACTGTTGTGTGGGCCGCTGAAGAGGAGGTACTGCTGGCCCACCACCACCAGAGGGCGCCCTGCTTGGAGTGCGGGCTCCAAGCACGAGAGGGCGCCAGACCCAGAAGAAGTGACAGCTGTCACTCATCCTCTGCACCAGCTGTCACTCGTTATCATCACTACCATAAAAGCCGGACTGCAACTCCACCTCCCCGCCGAGAAATCGACTACCAGTACCAAGGTAATTTCTCTGCTGACTAACACTGTGTGTGTGTAATAACTTGAACCTCTATTGCAGCCGTTTTCCTGGAGTGTTGCCTTATCTGGAGGATTGGCGTTTGGTGTGACAGCGACGGCTTCGCCTCACACCCCATCACAGATAAGTGGTTGACCAGGAGCTGCACGAGTGTGTGTGATTTGGAGGTGGAGGTGCTCCCTCCCAACTGTGTTTGGACTGTAAATTACTGAGTGTGCGGACTCACAGTCATACATCATCTTTCTGTTTTCTGCCAGCAGTACCAGGGTCGACAGCCAAAGACAGAGGCCACCTGGGGACTCGGGACTTGGCGGCTCCGGTGTTCTTCAGATCGTTGGTGGTGGAGGCCGTGTGGGACGCGGCTTCTCTCTCGTCGGGCGTCTTCTATCTTCGAGCCTGCCCACACGTCACCTGGTGTTTATTGACTGTGAAAATTACGACACATTTCGTTGTGTATTATCACAACATTAAATTATTACCTTTTGGCTTACTCATTGTCCGTTCATTTGCGCCCCCTGTTGTGGGTCCGTGCTACGACACCTTCCCAACAGGATTTCTCGGCCATCGTCATGGACTCCGAGGGGCGTCAACTTCAGCTTGAACGGCCAATGGAAGAGCCAGGAGCGCAGGCGTCAGCGGGAGGCGGGTTGAGTGAGCTGCAGCAGATTTTAACCGCCTTCAAGGCCCGGCTAGAATTAGTGACCGAGCAGAGTGTCCTCCTTAATCGGAGGGTGGAGGCTCTCACCGCCAGGGTGGAAGCGCGCGATCAGGGCGCTGCTGCAGCCACTCCTCTGGCTGGTCCTGGGCCTGTATCAGACGTTCCACTGGTCGTTCAACGAACCCCCCCACCGTCCCCTGAAGCATACATAAGCCCTCCGGAACCGTACGGGGGCTGTGTCGAGACGTGCGCGGACTTCCTCATGCAGTGTTCGCTCGTCTTTTCACAGCGCCCCGTCATGTACGCATCAGACGCTAGCCGGGTAGCTTATGTTATTAATCTGCTTCGAGGAGAGGCACGCGCATGGGCTACGGCGCTTTGGGAGCAGAATTCACGGCTCCTAACGTCTTATACTGGGTTTGTACGGGAATTCAAACAAGTGTTTGATCATCCCAACAGAGGCGAGACCGCTTCGAACGTGATGCTGTCGATGAGACAGGGGCGTCGTAGCGCAGCCGAGTATGCAGTCGGCTTCCGCATCGCGGCAGCGAGGTCCGGCTGGAATAACGTTGCGCTCCGCGCCGCCTTTGTAAATGGACTGTCCCCGGTCCTTAAGGAGCACCTACTGGCCAAGGAGGAACCGCGGGAATTGGACGGGCTGATCGATTTGGTTATATGTTTAGACAACCGTTTAAATGAGCATCGTCGGGAGCAGGCCGGGAGGCATGACAGGGCACGAGTCGTCCCTCCCCCTTCCGGTTCCGATAAGATGATGTCGTCCCCACGCTTCACTGCCAGAGAGCTCCGTGTGGCTACAGCTCCCCTTGCTGAGGAGGCTAGGGACACGAGCAGGGCCAAATTAAAATCAAACATCAGACAAAGGAGGCTGGCCCGCGGGGAGTGTTTCGTCTGCGGCTCTTGCGAGCACATGCAGAGGGACTGCCCTAAAACGGTCAAACTACAACGCCCGTCCTTAGAAACTGGGCTAAGGGTGGGTCATAACACGCACGCGGGAAAACCCCGCAAATCTGCACGAATCCCAGTAACAATCCTTTGTGGGGATTTAACCCTTCATGCCCCAGCACTGATAGACACAGGGTCTGAAGGGAATCTGCTGGACAGCAGATGGGTAAAGGAAGTAGGGCTCCCTCTGGTGGCTCTGCCGGCACCATTGCAGGTGCGAGCACTAGATGGCACCCTGCTTCCATTAATCACACATCAGACACAACCAGTGACTTTGGTTGTGTCTGGGAATCACAGGGAGGAGATAGTGTTCCATGTAACACCTTCTACCTCCCGAGTGATTTTGGGCTTTCCATGGATGGTGAAGCACAATCCCCGGATTGATTGGCCGTCTGGGGTTGTGACGCAGTGGAGCGAAACCTGCCACCGGGAGTGCTTAGGATCCTCGGTTCCTCCCGGCACTACGGCTAATGAGGAGGTCAAAGTTCCCCCCAATTTATCGGCGGTGCCAAAGGAGTACCACGATCTTGCTGACGTTTTCAGCAAAGATCTGGCACTCACTCTTCCCCCGCACCGACCGTATGATTGTGCCATCGATTTGGTCCCGGGCGCTGAGTACCCGTCCAGCAGGCTGTACAACCTCTCACGTCCGGAACGCGAATCAATGGAGACCTACATCCGGGACTCCTTAGCTGCCGGGCTGATCCGGAACTCCACCTCCCCGATGGGTGCTGGTTTCTTTTTTGTGGGCAAGAAAGACGGCGGACTCCGTCCATGCATTGATTACAGAGGGCTGAACGAGATCACGGTTCGCAACCGATACCCGTTACCTCTGTTAGATTCAGTGTTCACGCCCCTGCATGGAGCCCAAATTTTCACAAAATTGGATCTTAGAAACGCGTACCACCTGGTTCGGATCCGGAAGGGAGACGAATGGAAGACGGCATTCAACACCCCGTTAGGTCATTTTGAGTACCTGGTCATGCCGTTCGGCCTCACTAACGCCCCCGCGACGTTCCAAGCTTTGGTAAATGACGTCTTGCGGGACTTCCTGCATCGGTTCGTCTTCGTATATCTGGACGATATACTCATCTTTTCCCCGGACCCTGAGACCCATGTCCAGCATGTACGTCAGGTCCTACAGCGGTTGTTGGAGAACCGGCTGTTTGTGAAGGGCGAGAAGTGCGAGTTCCACCGCACTTCTTTGTCCTTCCTGGGGTTCATCATCTCCTCCAACTCCGTCGCCCCTGATCCGGCTAAGGTTGCGGCGGTGAGAGATTGGCCCCAACCAACAAGCCGCAGGAAACTACAGCAGTTCCTAGGCTTTGCAAATTTCTACAGGAGGTTCATTAAAGGTTACAGTCAGGTAGTTAGCCCCCTGACTGCCCTGACCTCCACCAAGGTCCCCTTCGCCTGGTCCGATCGGTGCGAAGCCGCGTTCCAGGAGTTGAAACGCCGGTTCTCGACTGCACCGGTTCTGGTGCAGCCTGATCCTGATCGCCAGTACATAGTAGAGGTGGACGCCTCTGACTCAGGGATAGGAGCCGTGCTGTCCCAGAGCGTGGAGGCTGATAAAGTCCTCCATCCTTGTGCCTTTTATTCCCGCAGGTTGACCCCAGCTGAACGGAGCTATGACGTCGGCAATCGGGAACTTCTTGCGGTGAAGGAGGCTCTTGAAGAGTGGAGACACCTGCTGGAGGGGGCATCGTTGCCCTTCACGGTTTTCACTGACCATCGGAACCTGGAGTACATCCGGACCGCCAAGCGGCTGAACCCCAGGCAAGCCCGCTGGTCTCTGTTCTTCGGGCGCTTTGACTTCCAGATCACGTATCGCCCCGGGACCAAGAACCAAAAACCAGATGCATTGTCCCGGGTACACGAAGAAGAAGCCAAAGCGGGGCTGTCGAACCCCACCGAGACCATCATCCCCAGTCCACTGTCGTGGCCACCCTCACCTGGGACGTGGAGAAGACCGTCCGGGAGGCCCTGACAAGGAGCCCGGACCCGGGGACTGGCCCCAAGAACAGACTGTACGTCCTACCAGAGGCAAGAGCTGCCGTATTGGACTTCTGTCACGGATCCAAGCTCTCCTGTCATCCCGGAGTGCGTAGGACCGTGGCAGTAGTCCAGCAGCGCTTCTGGTGGGCGTCCCTGGAAACCGACGTCCGGGACTACGTCCAGGCCTGTACCATCTGCGCCAGGGGCAAGGCAGACCATCGGAGGACGACGGGACTCCTCCAGCCCCTGCCGGTGCCTCATCGCCCCTGGTCTCACATCGGCCTGGACTTCATCACGGGCCTCCCACCGTCCCAGGGCAACACTGTTATTCTCACGATAGTGGACCGGTTCTCCAAGGCGGCCCACTTCGTGGCCCTCCCGAAGCTCCCGACAGCCCAGGAGACGGCAGACCTTCTGGTCTACCACGTCATGCGGCTGCATGGGATACCATCGGACATTGTATCAGATCGTGGTCCCCAGTTCTCTTCGCAGGTGTGGAAGAGTTTCTGTAAGGAGCTGGGGGCCACCGTGAGTCTCTCGTCCGGGTACCACCCCCAGACCAACGGCCAGGCAGAGCGGGCTAACCAGGAGTTGGAACAGGCCCTTCGCTGCGTCACCTCCGCGCACCCGGCGGCCTGGAGTCACCATCTGGCCTGGATCGAGTATGCCCATAACAGCCAAGTCTCGTCTGCTACCGGCCTCTCCCCTTTTGAGGCATGTTTGGGGTTCCAGCCCCCATTGTTCCCGCTGGTGGAGGGAGAGGTCGGTGTGCCCTCGGTCCAGGCCAACCTCAGGAGGTGCCGCCGGGTGTGGCGGACCGCCCGCTCTGCCCTGTTAAAGGCCCGGACGAGGGCCAAGACCCATGCGGACCGCCGACGTTCCCCGGCCCCAACATACCAGCCCGGGCAGGAGGTGTGGCTCTCGACCAAGGACATCCCTTTGTGTGTCGACTCCCCAAAACTAAAGGACAGATTCATCGGACCCTTTCGTATCCTCAAGATCATCAACCCTGTCTTTCATGTTTCCCGTCTCAAACCACACCACACCTCGCCCCTCTGTACTCCGGGACCTACGCCGCCTCCTGCCCGGCTCATTGACGGGGAGCCTGCCTGGACAGTCCGCAGGCTCCTGGACGTCCGTCGTAAGGGCCGGGGTTTCCAATATCTGGTGGACTGGGAGGGGTATGGACCTGAAGAACGCTCCTGGGTGAAGAGGAGCTTCATCCTGGACCCGGCCCTCCTGGCCGAATTCTACACAAGACATCCGGACAAGCCTGGTCGGACGCCAGGAGGCGCCCGTTGAGGGGGGGGGTCCTGTTGTGTGGGCCGCTGAAGAGGAGGTACTGCTGGCCCACCACCACCAGAGGGCGCCCTGCTTGGAGTGCGGGCTCCAAGCACGAGAGGGCGCCAGACCCAGAAGAAGTGACAGCTGTCACTCATCCTCTGCACCAGCTGTGACTCGTTATCATCACTACCATAAAAGCCGGACTGCAACTCCACCTCCCCGCCGAGAAATCGACTACCAGTACCAAGGTAATTTCTCTGCTGACTAACACTGTGTGTGTGTAATAACTTGAACCTCTATTGCAGCCGTTTTCCTGGAGTGTTGCCTTATCTGGAGGATTGGCGTTTGGTGTGACAGCGACGGCTTCGCCTCACACCCCATCACAGATAAGTGGTTGACCAGGAGCTGCACGAGTGTGTGTGATTTGGAGGTGGAGGTGCTCCCTCCCAACTGTGTTTGGACTGTAAATTACTGAGTGTGCGGACTCACACTCATACATCATATTTCTGCTTTCTGCCAGCAGTACCAGGGTCGACAGCCGAAGACAGAGGCCACCTGGGGACTCGGGACTTGGCGGCTCCGGTGTTCTTCAGACCGTTGGTGGTGGAGGCCGTGTGGGACGCGGCTTCTCTCTCGTCGGGCGTCTTCTATCTTCGAGCCTGCCCACACGTCACCTGGTGTTTATTGACTGTGAAAATTACGACACATTTCGTTGTGTATTATCACAACATTAAATTGTTACCTTTTGGCTTACTCATTGTCCGTTCATTTGCGCCCCCTGTTGTGGGTCCGTGCTACGACACCTTCCCAACAGAGACAGCACAAAGAAAAAAACTCCCTCTGATGACAATGAGGAAGAAACCTCAAGCAGACCAGACTCAGAGGGGTGAGTCACTGCTTAGACCATTCTAACAGTTACAAGGTTTGTACAAAGTTTTGCAAAGATGAAGAAACAGGAAACAGAAAAACAAAATAGCATAAAAACAAAGTGCATTATTGAGGTGAGCACACAGTCATTGGTGCCACAGGCAGGGAGTTGTGAGATCAATCCGGCGCCCTTGGATGCAGGGCCACCCTCCTTCCATCACCTCGTCAGTTTCACTTACTAAAAGCTGTCTTCATGGAAGACTATGTTCCAAAAGCGGACTGCAGACTGCGGTGGCTCAGAGAGGTTACCCCCAGCGAGGTGGTCCACGGGCTGCTGTGTCAGCTTCAGTCAGGGCATCTCATGGTCAGTCTAGCACCCTTGGTAGGGATGGGCGATATGGCCAAAAATCCATATCATGATACACACTGCAACCTCTTAGGATAACGATATTATCACGATACATAAATTATATAATAAATCATTTCAGAACAGGTTACATAGACCCTGAGGAAAGCCAAACGGCTAAATATATTGAAAGAAAGATAGAACATAGAATGTAGGCATACAACATTTATTATGCCCCCACTGTAATACAGAAAGCTGTAGACATAATGTTGATATAAATAAAAACAAAAACAAAAGAGGTGTCTTTTTAAAGAACAGACACTGTACTGAAAATCCTTTCAACATAGTTAAATTTAGTTACCTGAACTGGTACTGTGAAGTAAGTTAATACTTCCAGTATTAGGAATAGCCTTTTTAAATGTATCAGTGTGGTATACTTCAAATGAAACCATTAAAGTGCAAAATGAAAGCACAATTGGAATACTTACAGTATAAGGCACATATGTAAACTAAACAGCATTTTTTCAAGTATAAAGGTTTGTTTGCAGTAGTGCCATACCATAAACAGCAAAAAGTGCAAACAGTATAGAAGGCATAAAGTGGCAAAGAACAGAAAATTTGGTGTCTTCTCTGTAAAAAAAACAAAAAAACATACTGAAATCCTTAAGACCATATGCATAATATAAGTTTCACAGCACCTTTAAAACTTTTGATCTCAGCTGTTGTATAGTAAGATACAACATAACACAACATAAATGTTAAAGCCGGGAACTCACTGAGACTTGTTTACATCATGTGACATTTGTTACGCTCTAAAGATTATTTGCCAGAAATACAAGCTTGTCTACAGTCTCTGGCTTCAACAGAGATCGGTGGCATGTAACTATGTTGCCCCCTGTGCTAAATGCCCTTTCAGAAGGGGCACTTGTGGCCGGGATGCAGAGATATTTCTGGGCCAGTCTTGCCACCCTGGGAAAATGAACTTGGTGCAGCCGCCACCAGCCCAGGGGGTCAGTCTCTCCATCAACTGGCATGGTCCTCAGGTAACGTTTTAGCTCCCCTTTGATGGCCTCTCTGTCAGCGAGAGCACCTGTGCCATCAGAGACCTTTTTGAAAAAGCTTCCCAGGCTCCTTTTGACTTTCTTCGATTCTGTCTCAACAGCAACTTCAGCAGCTTCAACATCAGCAGCTGCAGCTTCTATGCTTGTGTGTGGCTCTGTGACCATTACAGCTTTCACCGCCAACAGTGACTGAATTTCTGCTACTGCTCTGGTCTTGATGAACATCTTGCGGTCATCAGCTATATATGTATCTTTAAACCGTGGGTCAACCAGTGAGGCCAGTGAGGCATATCAAGCAGGTCAAAAGTTTCTGGGTCTGAGTACTTCTCATTTAAGTACTCTAGGATGATCCTTTTCATGTCCTTGGTCAGCTCTGCATCATCATCAGCTGCAGTAAGAACAGTGTTATTGAAAAGGTGGAGAACGGGTTTAATGTATGACACGCTGACATACTGATCCCCAGACAGCGTGTCTGTGAACTCAAGCAGTGGGCCAAGGGTCTTGCTCATGCATTCCAGGACATCTGTATCTTGCCACGTGGGTACCAGGTGTCTGGTTTTCTTGTCTGCTTTCAGTACCTGTGATAGGGCCTTCTCTTGCTCAAGTGGCTCAAGGTGACTCCCACCTTGTGGGCGTTTCTGTGATGAGACGCTGTAAGGGAAGATTGTGCTCAACCTGGGCTTTCTTCAGTGCTTTTCTTCTTTTCCAAGAGTGGGAAAAGGAACTTACAATCTTCTTGCATAAGGCAACAGCACGGTCGATTCGGGGGTCCTTCACACTTTTTTCTTTTGATAAGATATTATTTGTTAATTAAATCTCACTCTCCATCTCTCTCATGCATGCACACACGCACATGCGCGCGCGCACACACACACACACACACACACACACACACACACACACACTTCACTTAACACAAATATAAAGCATTTGCTATATACTACAACTCTAAACACAAATGCAACATTACTATGCCGTATTACATGCACATTTGACTCTTTTACGACAACAAACTGTTTATTGCTAACATTAACATTGAAAATGCCATAGACATGCTAACATGTTAGCATCGGTCCCGTTTTTAAGTTATAAAATACATCTATTAACTGTTTCAGAAGACCATAACAGGTCACTTTAACATAAAAAGGTAAATAATACTCACAGCCACATGCTCTTTAGGGTTTTAGTGGGGGAAAACGAAAGAAAAAAATTAATCAACGAAGCAATGATCGAAGCACTGGTTCGATCTGTAAATCACTGCTTCGATTGGTTCAAGGTTCAAAGCAAAGCCGCGCTGCAGAAAAGTTGATTACAGATCCGCTGCAGGGTCTGTAATCAATGTAGAGAAATTATAATTTTACTGACAAACACCCCCAAAAACAATGGACACTCTGAAGGACCGATAAGGGAATCATTAAGTAAAAAGGTTATTGATGTTGGTGGATCGAATCATTTCTTAACGATACGCGAAAGGAACCAGTTCTCGATATCCATCCCTACTACAGCAGGATGTTAAAATATTATAACATTATGCACTAAATACTTAACCTACCGATGGCGAGGTGCAGCCTATGTCCAAAGCACTGCAGCCTGGTCCAGTCATTCAGAGACGCTGCTTTGACCACGTTCGCTCCATTATCAGTGGTGATGCACACTTGGCTTTCTTCCTTAAAACCCCATGACTCGAGTGCATCTTTGAGTCCTTGTGCTATCTCCTCAGCTGTATGTTCAGTAGGGAAGTACGACCTCTGCAAACACCGGCTCCCAAGATTCCAATTGTCCGTTATATAGTGAATGGTCAGGCTGAGGAAAGGGTCCATGGTTCGGCTCGACCAAAGGTCCGCTGTAGTGGCAAAGTACTTCAAACCACAAAGCTCTCTTTCAACCTTTTCGTGAAGCTCGGAATATAATCTTGGCATCTCTGTTTCTGTAAAGTATTTGCGGCTTGGCAGCTCGTATCGTGGCTCAATAGCTCCAATCATGGTTTTAAAGCCGCGTCTCTCTACGGTTTGAAAGGGTACCATGTCCTTACACAAGTAAACAGTTATAGCCCTCGTAATGTCGTTCCATCGTGGGCTTTTCCGATTGTAAGGAGTACTTTTTGAAAATGATTGTTCAATGGAGGACTGGTTCAGTCTCTGGTGTTTCTGTCCCATGTTCTTGTGACTGTAGCTTGGGGCCGCCTGCATTCGCTGGCACTCTTGGTATTCAATGGCGTGTTTTGCTTTGAGGTGGTAGAACAGATTAGTTGTATTGCCGGTCTTAGCTAAAACTGTTGCCCCACACATTCTGCAGAGTATTGTTTTCTGCTCTTCGTCGGACGGTTTAAATCCAAACCAGTTCCAAATAATGGAAGTTGCACTGGTCTTTTTCACGAGTTTTTGTCGCTCTGTTTCGCCTTCCGCCATGTTGTTTGATGCATGCAGCAGCGGGTCGCGGGTAGTTGACATCATCAACATGCGTTACCGCGATAGAGCATGTAATTAAAATCTC
>NW_022986276.1:155000-205000 GCF_902500255.1 Thalassophryne amazonica
AAAGACTCTCTAACCCTCCCAAAGACTCTTTAACACTCTCAATGACCGTCTGTCCCTCCCAAAGGTTGTTTAACCCTCCCAACGACTCTCTAACACTCTCAAAGACTCTCTGTCTCAAAGACTCTTTAACCCTCCCAAAGACTCTTTAACCCTCACAAAGACTGTTTAACCCTCCCAAAGACTCTCTAACCCCCCCAAAAGACTGTCTAACCCTCTCAAAGACTCTTTAACCACCTCAAAGAGTCTTTAACCCTCTCAAAGACTCTTTAACCCTCCCAAAGACTCTCTAACCCTCCCAAAGACTTTTTAACCCTCCCAAGGACTCTTTAACACTCTCAAAACCTTTCTAATTGTCTCAACGATCTTTTAACCCTCCCAAAGACTGTCTAACCCTCTCAAAGACTGTCTAACCCTCCCAATGACTCTCTAATCCTCCCAACAACTGTCTAACCTTCCCAAACATTGTCTAACCCTCCCAAAAACTCTCTAACCCTCTCAAAGACTCTTTAACCCTCCCATAGACTCTTTAACCCTCCCAAAGACTGTCTAAGCCTCTCACAGACTCTTTAACCCTCCCTAAGACTCTATACCCCTCCCAAAGACTGTCTAACCCTCTCAAAGACTCTTTAACCCTCCCAAAGGCCCTCTAACCATCACAAAGACTCTTTAACCCTCTCAAAGACTGTCTAACCCTCTCGAAGACTAACCCTCTCAAATACTGTTTAACCCTCCCAAACTCTCTCTAACCATCTCAAAGACTCTCTAACACTCTCAAAGACTCTTTAACCCTCTCAAAGACTGTCTAACCTTTCCAACGATTGTGTAACCCTCCCAAAAACTCTCTAACCCTCTCAAAGACTCTTTAACCCTCCCATAGACTCTTTAACCCTCCCAAAGACTGTCTAAGCCTCTCAAAGACTCTTTAGCCCTCTCAAAGACTGTTTAACCCTCTCAAATACTGTTTAACCCTCCCAAACCCTCTCTAACCCTCCCAAAGACTGTCTAACCCTCTCAAAGACTCTTTAACCCTCCCAAAGACTCTCTAACCCTCCCACAGACACTTTCACCCTCTCAATGGCTGTCTATCCCTCCCAAAGACTATCTAACCCTCTGAAAGACTCTCTAACTGTATCAAAGACACTTTAATCCTCCCAAAGACTCTTTAACTCTCTCAAAGACAGTCTAACCCTCCCAAAGACTCTCTCACCCTCCCAAAGACTCTCAAACCCTCCCAAAGACTGTCTAACCTTCCCAAAGATTGTCTAACCTTCCCAAAAACTCTCTAACCCTCTCAAAGACTCTTTAACCCTCAAATAGACTCTTTAACCCTCCCAAAGACTTTCTAACCCTTCCAAAGATTGTCTAACCTTCACAAAGGCCCTTTAACCCTCCCAAAGACTGTTAAACCCTCTCAGTGACTGTCTAACCCTCCCAAAGATTGTCTAACCCTCTTGAAGACCGCCGAATCCTCCAAAGACTCTCTAACCATCCCAAAGACTCTCAAAGACTGCCCAAAGACTGCCTAAACCCTCTCAAAGACTGTCTAACTCTCTCAAAGACTGTTTAACCATCTCAAAGACTGTCTAACTCTCCCAAAGAATGTCTAACCCTCCCAAAGACTCTTTAACACTCTCAAAGACTGTCTGACCCTCCCAAAGACTCTTTAACACTCTCAATGACTCTTTAACCCTCCCAAAGACTCTCTAACCCTCCCAAAGACTCTTTAACACTATCAATGACCGTCTATCCCTCCCAAAGGTTGTCTAACCCTCCCAACGACTCTTTAAAACTCTCAAAGACTCTCTAATTGTCTCAAAGACTCTTTAACCCTCTCAAAGACTCTCTAACCCTCCCAAAGAGTGTCTGACCCTCTCAAAGATTTTTTTTAACCCTCTAAAAGACTCTTTAACCCTCCCAAAGACTCTCTCACCCTCCCAAAGACTCTTTAACACTCTCACAGACTGTCTAACCCTCCCAAAGACTCTCTCACCCTCCCAAAGACTCTTTAACCCTCTCAAAGACTGTCTAATCCTCTCAAAGACTGTCTAACCCTCCCAAAGACTGTCTGACCCTCCCAAAGACTGTTTAACCCTCTCAAAAACTGTCTAACCCCCTCAAAGACTCTTTTACCATCCCAAACACTCTTTAACCCTCTCAGACTTTTTAACCCTCTCAAAGACTGTCTAACCCTCCCAAAGACTCTCTCACCCTCCCAAAGACTCTTTAACCCTCTCAAAAACTGTCTAACCCCCTCAAAGACTCTTTTACCATCCCAAAGACTCTCTAACCCTCTCAAAGACTGTCTGACCCTCCCAAAGACTTTTTAACTCTCTCAAAAACTGTCTAACCCCCTGAAAGACTCTCTCACCCTCCCAAAGACTCTTTAACCCTCTCAAAGACTGTCTAATCCTCTCAAAGACTGTCTGACCCTCCCAAAGACTGTCTGACCCTCCCAAAGACTTTTTAACCCTCTCAGAAACTGTCTAAACCCCTCAAAGACTCTTTTACCCTCCCAAACACTCTTTAACCCTCTCAGACTTTTTAACCCTCTCAAAGACTGTCTAGCCCTCCAAAAGACTCTCTGACCCTCCCAAAGACTCTTTAACCCTCTCAAAAACTGTCTAACCCCCTCAAAGACTCTCTCACCCTCACAAAGACTCTCTCACCCTCCCAAAGACTCTTTAACACTCTCAAAGACTGTCTAACCCTCTCAAAGACTGTCTAACCCTCCCAAAGACTCTCTCACCCTCCCAAAGACTCTTTAACCCTCTCAAAGACTGTCTAATCATCTCAAAGACTGTCTGACCCTCCCACAGACTCTTTCACCCTCTCAATGGCTGTCTATCCCTCCCAAAGACTATCTAACCCTCTCAAAGACTCTCTAACTGTATCAAAGACACTTTAATCCTCCCAAAGACTCTTTAACACTCTCAAAGACAGTCTAACCCTCCCAAAGACTCTCTCACCCTCCCAAAGACTCTTTAACCCTCTCAAAGACTGTCTAACCCTCCCAATGACTCTCAAACCCTCCCAAAGACTGTCTAACCTTCCCAAAGATTGTCTAACCTTCCCAAAAACTCTCTAACCCTCTCAAAGACTCTTTAACCCTCACATAGACTCTTTAACCCTCCCAAAGACTCTTTAACCCTCTCAAAGAATCTTTAAACCTCTCAAAGACTGTCTAACCCTCCCAAAGACTGTCTTACCCTCCCTAAGACTCTCTACCCCTCCCAAAGACTCTTTTACCATCCCAAAGACTCGGTAACCCTCCCAAAGACTGTCTCACCCTCCCAAAGACTCTCTCACCCTCACAAAGACGCTCCCACCCTCCCAAAGACTCTTTAACACTCTCAAAGACTGTCTAACCCTCTCAAAGACTGTCTAACCCTCCCAAAGACTCTCTCACCCTCCCAAAGACTCTTTAACCCTCTCAAAAACTGTCTAACCCCCTCAAAGACTCTCTCACCCTCACAAAGGCTCTCTCACCCTCCCAAAGACTCTTTAACACTCTCAAAGACTGTCTAACCCTCTCAAAGACATGTCTAACCCTCCCAAAGACTCTCTCACCCTCCCAAAGACTCTTTAACCCTCTCAAAAACTGTCTAACCCCCTCAAAGACTCTTTTACCATCCCAAAGACTCTCTAACCCTCTCAAAGACTGTCTGACCCTCCCAAAGACTCTTTAACCCTCTCAAAGACTGTCTGACCCTCCCAAAGACTTTTTAACTCTCTCAAAAACTGTCTAACCCCCTGAAAGACTCTCTCACCCTCCCAAAGACTCTTTAACCCTCTCAAAGACTGTCTAATCCTCTCAAAGACTGTCTGACCCTCCCAAAGACTGTCTGACCCTCCCAAAGACTTTTTAACCCTCTCAAAAACTGTCTAAACCCCTCAAAGACTCTTTTACCCTCCCAAACACTCTTTAACCCTCTCAGACTTTTTAACCCCCTCAAAGACTGTCTAGCCCTCCCAAAGACTCTCTGACCCTCCCAAAGACTCTTTAACCCTCTCAAAAACTGTCTAACCCCCTCAAAGACTCTCTCACCCTCACAAAGACTCTCTCACCCTCCCAAAGACTCTTTAACACTCTCAAAGACTGTCTAACCCTCTCAAAGACTGTCTAACCCTCCCAAAGACTCTCTCACCCTCCCAAAGACTCTTTAACCCTCTCAAAGACTGTCTAATCCTCTCAAAGACTGTCTGACCCTCCCACAGACTCTTTCACCCTCTCAATGGCTGTCTATCCCTCCCAAAGACTATCTAACCCTCTCAAAGACTCTCTAACTGTATCAAAGACACTTTAATCCTCCCAAAGACTCTTTAACACTCTCAAAGACAGTCTAACCCTCCCAAAGACTCTCTCACCCTCCCAAAGACTCTTTAACCCTCTCAAAGACTGTCTAACCCTCTCAAAGACTGTCTAACCCTCCCAATGACTCTCAAACCCTCCCAAAGACTGTCTAACCTTCCCAAAGATTGTCTAACCTTCCCAAAAACTCTCTAACCCTCTCAAAGACTCTTTAACCCTCACATAGACTCTTTAACCCTCCCAAAGACTGTCTAAGCCTCTCAATGACTCTTTAACCCTCCCTAAGACTGTCTAACCCTCCCAAAGACTGTCTTACCCTCCCTAAGACTCTCTACCCCTCCCAAAGACTGTCTAACCCTCTCAAAGACTCTTTAACCCTCTCAAAGAATCTTTAAACCTCTCAAAGACTGTCTGACCCTCCCAAAGACTGTTTAACCCTCTCAAAAACTGTCTGACCCCCTCAAAGACTCTTTTACCATCCCAAAGACTCGGTAACCCTCCCAAAGACTGTCTCACCCTCCCAAAGACTCTCTCACCCTCACAAAGACGCTCCCACCCTCCCAAAGACTCTTTAACACTCTCAAAGACTGTCTAACCCTCTCAAAGACTGTCTAACCCTCCCAAAGACTCTCTCACCCTCCCAAAGACTCTTTAACCCTCTCAAAAACTGTCTAACCCCCTCAAAGACTCTCTCACCCTCACAAAGACTCTCTCACCCTCCCAAAGACTCTTTAACACTCTCAAAGACTGTCTAACCCTCTCAAAGACATGTCTAACCCTCCCAAAGACTCTCTCACCCTCCCAAAGACTCTTTAACCCTCTCAAAGACTGTCTAATCCTCTCAAAGACTGTGTGACCCTCCCAAAGACTGTCTGACCCTCCCAAAGACTTTTTAACCCTCTCAAAAACTGTCTAACCCCCTCAAAGACTCTTTTACCATCCCAAACACTCTTTAACCCTCTCAGACTTTTTAACCCTCTCAAAGACTGTCTAACCCTCCCAAAGACTCTCTCACCCTCCCAAAGACTCTTTAACCCTCTCAAAAACTGTCTAACCCCCTCAAAGACTCTTTTACCATCCCAAAGACTCTCTAACCCTCTCAAAGACTGTCTGACCCTCCCAAAGACTCTTTAACCCTCTCAAAGACTGTCTGACCCTCCCAAAGACTTTTTAACTCTCTCAAAAACTGTCTAACCCCCTGAAAGACTCTCTCACCCTCCCAAAGACTCTTTAACCCTCTCAAAGACTGTCTAATCCTCTCAAAGACTGTCTGACCCTCCCAAAGACTGTCTGACCCTCCCAAAGACTTTTTAACCCTCTCAAAAACTGTCTAACCCCCTCAAAGACTCTTTTACCCTCCCAAACACTCTTTAACCCTCTCAGACTTTTTAACCCTCTCAAAGACTGTCTAACCCTCCCAAAGACTCTCTGACCCTCCCAAAGACTCTTTAACCCTCTCAAAAACTGTCTAACCCCCTCAAAGACTCTCTCACCCTCACAAAGACTCTCTCACCCTCCCAAAGACTCTTTAACACTCTCAAAGACTGTCTAACCCTCTCAAAGACTGTCTAACCCTCCCAAAGACTCTCTCACCCTCCCAAAGACTCTTTAACCCTCTCAAAGACTGTCTAATCCTCTCAAAGACTGTCTGACCCTCCCACAGACTCTTTCACCCTCTCAATGGCTGTCTATCCCTCCCAAAGACTATCTAACCCTCTCAAAGACTCTCTAACTGTATCAAAGACACTTTAATCCTCCCAAAGACTCTTTAACACTCTCAAAGACAGTCTAACCCTCCCAAAGACTCTCTCACCCTCCCAAAGACTCTTTAACCCTCTCAAAGACTGTCTAACCCTCTCAAAGACTGTCTAACCCTCCCAATGACTCTCAAACCCTCCCAAAGACTGTCTAACCTTCCCAAAGATTGTCTAACCTTCCCAAAAACTCTCTAACCCTCTCAAAGACTCTTTAACCCTCACATAGACTCTTTAACCCTCCCAAAGACTGTCTAAGCCTCTCAATGACTCTTTAACCCTCCCTAAGACTGTCTAACCCTCCCAAAGACTGTCTTACCCTCCCTAAGACTCTCTACCCCTCCCAAAGACTGTCTAACCCTCTCAAAGACTCTTTAACCCTCTCAAAGAATCTTTAAACCTCTCAAAGACTGTCTGACCCTCCCAAAGACTGTTTAACCCTCTCAAAAACTGTCTGACCCCCTCAAAGACTCTTTTACCATCCCAAAGACTCGGTAACCCTCCCAAAGACTGTCTCACCCTCCCAAAGACTCTCTCACCCTCACAAAGACGCTCTCACCCTCCCAAAGACTCTTTAACACTCTCAAAGACTGTCTAACCCTCTCAAAGACTGTCTAACCCTCCCAAAGACTCTCTCACCCTCCCAAAGACTCTTTAACCCTCTCAAAGACTGTCTAATCCTCTCAAAGACTGTCTGACCCTCCCAAAGACTGTCTGACCCTCCCAAAGACTTTTTACCCTCTCAAAAACTGTCTAACCCCCTCAAAGACTCTTTTACCATCCCAAACACTCTTTAACCCTCTCAGACTTTTTAACCCTCTCAAAGACTGTCTAACCCTCCCAAAGACTCTCTCACCCTCCCAAAGACTCTTTAACCCTCTCAAAAACTGTCTAACCCCCTCAAAGACTCTATCACCCTCACAAAGACTCTCTCACCCTCCCAAAGACTGTTTAACACTCTCAAAGACTGTCTAACCCTCTCAAAGACATGTCTAACCCTCCCAAAGACTCTCTCACCCTCCCAAAGACTTTTTAACCCTCTCAAAAACTGTCTAACCCCCTCAAAGACTCTTTTACCATCCCAAACACTCTTTAACCCTCTCAGACTTTTTAACCCTCTCAAAGACTGTCTAACCCTCCCAAAGACTCTCTCACCCTCCCAAAGACTCTTTAACCCTCTCAAAAACTGTCTAACCCCCTCAAAGACTCTTTTACCATCCCAAAGACTCTCTAACCCTCTCAAAGACTGTCTAACCCTCTCAAAGACTGTCTGACCCTCCCAAAGACTCTTTAACCCTCTCAAAGACTGTCTGACCCTCCCAAAGACTTTTTAACCCTCTCAAAAACTGTCTAACCCCCTCAAAGACTCTTTTACCATCCCAAACACTCTTTAACCCTCTCAGACTTTTTAACCCTCTCAAAGACTGTCTAACCCTCCCAAAGACTCTCTCACCCTCCCAAAGACTCTTTAACCCTCTCAAAAACTGTCTAACCCCCTCAAAGACTCTTTTACCATCCCAAAGACTCTCTAACCCTCTCAAAGACTGTCTAACCCTCTCAAAGACTGTCTGACCCTCCCAAAGACTCTTTAACCCTCTCAAAGACTGTCTGACCCTCCCAAAGACTTTTTAACTCTCTCAAAAACTGTCTAACCCCCTGAAAGACTCTTTTACCATCCCAAAGACTCTTTAACCCTCCCAAAGACTTTCTAACCCTCCCAAAAACGCTTTACCCCTCTCAAAAACTGTCTAGCCCTCTCACTGGATCCTTGATCTCTGGACGTAAATAAAAATCAATAAAATCTGTAGTTTTTGTCAAAACCATTTCCTCTCAGATATTAATGACACCCACCCCACTCACCTTGGTGCCTGAAATAAGGGGCCATTCGCTCCATATGATGGGCTCTTCTGAGACATCAGTGGGTCTGTGTGAAGCAGAATAAATTCAAACAACTCAGGATTTGATAATGTTTTGTAATCTACTGTAAGAGCCACAGTTTATGGCAGTTTAATTTTAATATGATGCAAATGTTATACTTTGTTATTTTATGTTATATTTCATGTCATTTGATGTCATGCATCAGTCAAAAATAATGTGTTAAAAGTTAAAAACACATTAACGTTGGGTGGATTTAACATCAGCTAGAGTGTCAGCAGTGTGACGTCAGTTATCTCAGCTACAGAGTTCGAGGCTCTGTCATAAGCACATGAGTGCGTGCTTGTAAAGGGAGGGCCGAGGGGCAGGTGTTTGGTTCCAAGATGTCAGAGGTTTCTGTCATGTGGCTTTAATGCAGATTGATACACTCACAGTGAACTTCCTCCTGAAAGTTCCAGTCAGGTTGATTTCAAAGTTAACATCGAGGCCTGTTGGTTTTTTTATTCTTAGGTAAAAGTAACTTAGTTGAACTGAATCCCGTTAAGTCACTGTGTCAGAGTCACAGTCTGTTCTTAGGTTCACGTGTCTGAACATTTGCACTCAGTCACCCTCAGACTGCTCCGGCAGCCAGCGGCGTTTTCCCGCTGTGACGTCTTCAGCTTAGGCCTCAACCGTTAGCTAAACTCTGGCTTTATTGTGGCAGTGAATCTTGACAACGTCACTGAGGTACCGCACGGGTCAGTTAGCTGGTGTGAGGCAGCGTGCGCTCTCTCAGGTGACACGTTCTGCAGACAGCGGCGCTCGGTGCTGCTGACGCCAAGGAGCTCGTCTTCATCAGTGAGGCGACGGTTCCTGACCTATTTCCCAAAGTGTTTTCTGAGAGAGTGCATGTGATGTGAATACTAAGCAGGTGTGAGAAGCTGAAGAAAAGTATGCGCTCACGACCACAGCAGTGCGGCGCGGCCTGGCGCGGCATAAATCAGGCTCACAGAGATGATTATTGATAAGATGGAAGTGTTTTTCCTCTTCGAGCCGAGTGACTAATGTGAGAGGGAGGAGGAGTGATTCATTCTGCAGGCAGCAGCAAACAAACAAACAAAATCAAATCAAATAAAAAATTAATCACATTTGCTAGAAAAAGAACACAAAATCAGACATTGGATATTGTTAAGTTGTCCAGCATGTTATAATCTTTGTTTTGACAAAATGTTTTAAAAATGGACAGTTGGTCTTCTTACGAAATGCTCTTTGCTAAAAGGTAGAAATAATGTGTTAAAAGTAAAAGATCAGGCCCGTCCCAAACTTAAGGATGCTGCTGTTTGAAATCTGAAAATCATCTGAGCTTCATCCAGATCTATAACCACAGTTTAGATCCACACACAAGACCAACTTCAAGTATTTCCACATGTATGTAAATGGTAAATGGACTGCATTTATATAGCACTTTTCCAGCTGCATCAAATGCTCAAAGTGCTTTACAGTAATGCCTCACATTCACCCCGATGTCAGGCTGCTGTCATACAAGGCGCTCACTAGACACCGGGAGCAACTAGGGGATTAAGGACCTTGCCCAAGGGCCCTTAGTGATTATCCAGGCAGGCTGAGATTTGAACCGGGGATCTTTTGGTCTCAAGCCCAATGCCTTAACCACTAGACTGTCACCTCCCCTATGTGGACAATATGTGGTGTCAGATAAATGAGGAATAACTCATCATTTAAATCCAGGTGTTCTGATTATTACTTTAAAAATATTCAAATATCCATCCATCCATTTTCTGTACTCACTTACTCCAGTTAAGGGTCACAGTGGGGGGGCTGGAGCCTGTCCCAGGCGGGTTCACCCAGGACAGGATACCAGTCCGTCACAGGGACACATGCAGACAAACACATTCACACCTACGGACAGTTTAAAGTTTCCAGTCCATCTAACCTGCATGTCTGTGGATGCGGGAGGACGCCGGAGCACCTGGAGGAAACAAACATGGGGAGAACACGCAAACTCAACACAGAAAGACCACAGGTGGGAATCGATCCCATGACCTTCTTGCTGTGAGGTAACAGTGCTAACCACTAAGCCACCGTGCTGCCTAAATAATCAAATATTTATTCATTTGAAACATTATGTATTAAATAAATCTGGAATGACCTTCCATGGCCCACCTGCAATACCTTCACAGCCCACCAGGGTGGCACGGCCCACGCATTGGGACCCAGCACTGTAGCTTAAACAAATGGGTTTTGTGGTAGATATGTGTACTGCAGGCTTCAGAGAGTGAAGGAGAATAAATGATTCGCTCGTCGTTTATGAAGAGCAACGCATCTCTGCAGAATCGAGGTCAGGCTGAGACGTGAGGAAGGATGCTTCTCCCCTCTCAACCCGCCTCTCCTTTGATTTCAACATCTTGTTTGGTGCTGTGAGGAGCCGAGCGAAGCTCTGAGATGGAGCGAGGTGTGTGAGACTGAAGACTTTCACACATGGAGCCGGTTCCGTGCACAGAACCCAGTCCAGCACCGGCAGAGATCTGGTGCTGAGTCTTTTGGTTCTCTGATAGATCAAACTCACTGCACAGGCTTGATGAATGGGTCCAGACCTTATGAAGACGTAGATGGGATCAGCACCTGTCAAAAGAAGGAACCTTCAGACTGATTTCACAGTAATGTTTCCATAAAGATCAGGAGCATTATTTAGTCTACAAATTAACACTACTGTCAGTTTGAAGAGTAGAAACTAAAGAGCTCATGAGTTAAACTTTATTTTTATTTATGCATTTATGTATGTATTTTATTACCCTGTGTGTTGGAGAAGCGGTGACAGTAGGGTATTGTTTTTACTGCCGTGGTGGAAATATCCCAAAAATGGCCAGATGGATTTCCTTAAAATGTGGTGGGAATATGACGTGGATAGATATCTGGAGGTGGTTAGATTTTGGAGTAGTTTGGTCAAAGCTCAAGGAAAACAGGTTCTGAAAACACTTTTTTTGTATATATGTCAGCAACTGGTATGAACGACGTTATTGCTGTTATTATGAAGCAGCAGTGACTGTTGATTGCTTTTATTTTGAAAGGTGAGGATGGAGGGTGTGTGTGTGTGTGTGTGTGTGTTCTCTCAGCAGAGTCTCCGTGTCTTTATTTTCTTATCCTTTTCTCAGTATCAGTGCAGCTATAATCCGTGTTTAGATCAGCTTTTGTGCCATCGATTCCCTCTTTAGAGGATGACACCGGATCACTCTTTACCACCAACTTGTGTATCAACTTTGTCTTTTATTCACACATAAAAACCAGTGAAAAGCTTCAAACCCGTGCTGTACTTGTTATGTGCAGACGCAGGTTGAGGAGCGGACCAACGTCTGACCAAACCCAGCGCTAAATAACCAGAAAGCGGTTCCACAAACAAAATGGTTTTATTTCCCCTCCAGTGCAATAATTAGTGTACAACATAAATATTTGGTTTGTCTGGCGGAGTGAAGGACGGCGCGCTCTCCAGCGCCCAAAAGGATCGAAGCCTCTGCGCTTCTGGACTCAGATTCACCGCCAAACACCCCTCACCCGTCCTCCTTCACAGGCACGATGTGTCAAACCCTGGCGCGGTCCTCAGCGTCTCACAAACGAACGTCACAAGGTCGAGTTCCCAGCAATTCTGCTTTAACCACTCATGGCTTAAATGCAGAACGCCATCTCATTATCTGCTTCAGCTGAAAGTCTTCAAGTTTGCACATGAGCATCATCCACAGGTGCTGTGAGTCAGTAGGCCTGCACGTGAACATCCTCTACAGGTGCAGCTAATAATGCTGATGAGGGTGAAGGACTCTTCTGCCAGCACCTTCTCCACAGACAAAAACCAGTTTGCATACCACCTGGAGAGCAAAGAAAAGAAAACAACACAAAAACATCCAGCCAAACGCCCCAACACACAACAGTACCCCTCCATCAACGGGAAGCCTCCCGGCGACCGAACAGACCAGGCCCGAGAACAACACCTCCCTCCGGGGTCCATGACAGAAAGCAGACGGCAGGACAGGGCACCGCGACTGGAAGGCCGGCTGGCATCAACAAAAACCCCAAAAAAGTCCCATATACAACCCAACATAGAAGAAAAACACAAAACCCACCCAAACCCTCCCCAGGGGACCGTCCCATCCAACCCCGGGGAGAAAAGAAAAACTCCCAAATGCAATAACCCAACACAGCCCCAACAACACAATACAAACATAAACTCACAAAGAAAAATAACAAACAACCCCCCCCCCCCCCCCAGAACGATATGCAGAGCCCCCCCCCCCCCCCCAGAAGACCTTTACCGCCAGTTCCAGGAGAGACAACCAAAACCGGAATCTTACAGAGGTCCCCAGGTATACACGGAGGAACAGCGCCCCCCAGAGGACCATACCATCAACCAACAGGAGGCACCCTCTCCACAACCCAGGAACCCCAGAACCAGCCACACTTG
Source organism: Thalassophryne amazonica (assembly GCF_902500255.1). Taxonomy (NCBI): domain Eukaryota; kingdom Metazoa; phylum Chordata; class Actinopteri; order Batrachoidiformes; family Batrachoididae; genus Thalassophryne; species Thalassophryne amazonica. The sequence goes on from NW_022986276.1 coordinate 167,386, forward strand.
GTTAATCGGCCCCACAATCAATTCCCCCCCAGAGGACCGTCCCATCAACCCTGGAGGTGGAACCTGGAAGGAAACATAACAACACAAAAATCCAACCCCCGGCGGACTTCATTAAAACACCCCGGGGGCAAAATAAAACAACTGTCAAACCCTGTTACCCCCTCCAGCACCCCGAAAGACCCCAGATCACTCCCAGAGCCTATCGTTAGCTCAATTTTGGCGAACGGCACAAAACTACTAAGCTGGGGAAGGAAACAGGAAAAACTAACCCGGTCCCATCCCCGAAGCGCAGCGGAAAACCGGAAATACGTCCGGTGCCCCTACCCGACCATACCACCAGCCCATCGGGAGGGGTGGAACTACCGAAATGGCGAACGGCAACAGATCGGCCCACCACTCCGACTGAGGTATGTTCCCGCTGCACCACACCCCGGTAACACCAATGACGAACGGTCAAAGGCCCACCGGGGCTGGAGAGGAACCGGGCCCTAACCAAACCCAAAAAAACACCCCTGACAATCCCCCCCCCCCCCCCCCCCGCCCAGGTGCAGAGGTCTTCTGAGAAACGCTCAGCGTGACCAACCTGCACCACCCCACAACCCAAAAGACAAACGGTCTCAGAGCAATGTGAGGTTGGGGTTAGGGAAGCAGGGAAATAAAAAACAACAAAACAAAACGACCCAGTCCTCAAACAGAAAAAACCTAAGTCCAAATAATGAAAACAAACAATTACCTGAGTCCAGCCGAGCTCCGAACTGCCAGTCGTTCAATCCACCAGAACCGCCCCTAAATCCCCAAACAATTTATAACCCCTTACAAAAAAAACAAAAATAGCCCAAATAACTAAACAACCAAAGGTTTTTTTTTTTGTCCATTATTTTGCCTGTCCCAGAACACCTGGAGATACGTCATCACTATCTTTCTTGACGCTTATGTGACCGGGGCAATATGGCGGCTTCAGCTCGTCCGAGCTGCATGGGCTCATCCGCAAGAGGAGCCAGAGGTCCCGTCGGAGGAGTCTCAGTGGGGCGAAGAAGAGGCAGCCCAGATCTGTGTCGGGGAAAGCCCCGAGACGAAAAGACCCACTCTGATGTCTGCCCTCTCTCGCGTCCATGCTCCTTTATCCGATCATCTAGACGAATAACCAAAGATATTAGTTCATCTAAATCTTTTGGTTTGTCACGGAGTACTAGCTCGTCTTTTAATGAATCGTTCAAACCATCCACAAACACTCCTCTTAAAGCTGCGGCATCCCAACTGGACTGAGCAGACAAAATTCGGAAATCCACGGAATAATCCGCCGCACTCCACCTCCCCTTGGGTGACGGAGTTATCTGCACCGGTATCGATAGTGCCGCAGCTGGAGCAGCAGTAAGCAGAACAGCTTGCGCTGCAAGCTCCGTAATGCGAGCATCTGTTTGTTTAATTTGATTTGCGAGAGGCCGCAATTGCTCCCATATCTTCTCCAAGTATTCTTGAACTTTTTCAGCAAAAGGAACCGCTTCTGCCGCTGGGTCCATTTTGGAATGGCCGGGAACTACTGTTATGTGCAGACGCAGGTTGAGGAGCGGACCTGCGTCTGACTGAACCCAGCGCTAAATAACCAGAAAGCGGTTCCACAAACAAAATGGTTTTATTTCCCCTCCAGTGCAATAATTAGTGTACAACATAAATATTTGGTTTGTCTGGTGGAGTGAAGGACGGCGCACTCTCCAGCGCCCAAAAGGATCGAAGCCTCGGCGCTTCTGGACTCAGATTCACTGCCAAACACCCCCCAGGTGGACACGACAAACTGACTCTCTGATGTGTGCTGACAGCATGTGTCCCTCACCCGTCCTCCTTCACAGGCACGATGTGTCAAACCCTGGCGCGGTCCTCAGCGTCTCACAAACGAACGTCACAAGGTCGAGTTCCCGGCAATTCTGCTTGAACCACTCATGGCTTAAATGCAGAACGCCATCTCATTATCTGCTTCAGCTGAAAGTCTTTAAGTTTGCGCATGAGCATCATCCATAGGTGCTGCGAGTCAGTAGGCCTGCACGTGAACATCCTCTACAGGTGCAGCTAATAATGCTGATGAGGGTGAAGGACTCTTCTGCCAGCACCTTCTCCACAGACAAAAACCAGTTTGCATACCACCTGGAGAGCAAAGAAAAGAAAACAACACAAAAACATCCAGCCAAACCCCCCAACACACAACAATACTTGTGTAATGTTGGTTAGAGATACATGAACACAAAAACCAACAAAGCTGCCTGTATTTTATACAAAAAGGGGGAAATATATGGATTTACATGTAAAATACTTGTTTTTCTCATCGACTAACAAAAACTCCCCAAACCTCAGAGCGTCTAAATTTCCTGACAGGTTGATCCAGTGAGTCTTTGCTCTTGATTGACAGGATATTAACCTTATAGCACCGCCCCATAAGGGCGGAGCGACAGACATGAGTGAAGACACAGAAAGACGGTTGGTCCCCGATGGTCACAGGTTCACAGGGCAGCAGCAGTGACCCTGCAGCGCGGCAAGCGGCGTTCAGTGCACTGCACCTGCTGAACACGTCATTATCAGTCTGTGCTGACACTTTGTTTTGTAGGACTGTACAAAACTGTTGGGTTCAATTCCTGCCTGGTATAGTTTCCAGGTAGGTTTGTCTGGCAGAAGCACTGAACCCAGAACAGTTTCATTGCAGCATCTCCTTGCACAGTGTCAGAACTCCAAACCTGCAGTCCCTTTTATGGACTCCAGTCAGCAAATGTTCTGGTTTGTGACCGTGAGAGGGGTATGTGAGCATGAATGGGAACTTGAGAAGACCCTAGTAACATTCCTGGACAGGCACATGACCCAAGTCACAACACGCAGTGTGTATAAACTGGGCCGTGTTCTCTGTGTGAAACCAAGAGCTAGATTGTGACCCCCTTTTAACCGCCGGGTGAGCAGGAGGAGGTCATCTGGTACCCGTCCTGTACGGGACTTAAACTGTCAACATCCAACACAGAGCTCCAGAGCTCTAAACCCTGAGCCAGCTCACCCACAGTGTTCAAGCCCAGTGGGAAACTTACAGTCACTGAGGCTTCCACATAAAGCAAGAACATTAAGAACTTTGGCCTACTTGTCCTATGGACAAATGCCCATTTCCACTGCAGGAACAGGAACTTGGCCTACTCCCCAGGCTTCAGGAACAGGAACTGGTCTTCTCATCCGTTGTGTGTCCACTGTGGTGGAGAACCTCTGGGCTCGCAGTCACAGCAAGCATCTAATGCCAGCGAGGAAACAGTCTTTAACCTCAGCATTCAGTGCAAAGCTACATTAAAGGACTTTGCTTGATACCCATCATTAGCATCCAGTGTTAGCATGCTAGTCGGAAGGAAAAAACATGAGTGAGTTATCCGTTTGCTTGGTAATACGATCCTCTCCGCTGCAGCATCCGTCATCAAACAGACAGACTCTCCAGTTGATGTAATTAATATCTGACTGTCTTTCAGTTCTTACCATCAGTTATGAATCAGGTCCTATGATGAACTATGTGGTCTTGCATTTGTAATGTCATAGTAAGTGTGCAGAGCTGTTAAATCAGGCTTTTACGTAATGAAGCTTTTGGTGGAGCCGTTGGTTGGGAGTGTTGTTGAAGTGTCTAAAGCAGGTTTCACCTTTGTGTGTGGTTTAATATGGAATGTTTAGCCCAAACTCTATTTTTCGAGATGCGTCAGGTGCGTCAGCAGTTTGGTAAGAATATTTCTGAGTTCCGAAGAAAACTGACCACCAGATCACATTGTCACGGGATGTAAATGAGAGGCGCAGTGACATTGTCTGGGACGTGATGTGGCTTAAATGAAGAATTTGACGCCTTTAAATGACATATTTTCCCGTGTTTGACTTGGACAACATAAACCTGTTGTCAGAACAGTTTTAATACATCAAACCTTGTACATGTAGTGAAACTGGTGATGCATATAAACAAAGGTCTGTAGTCTGCCTGGGTGGTTGCCATCCAGCTGTCCTGGACATTTCCACTGTGTGGTGGATATGGCAGGATGCAGATTTGACTCACAACAGATCAAGTAGTGAGAGCAGAGCTGGACCACCAACATGTAGAGCTGGGTTCAGTTCTTGGTCACACTTCCTGCCTGTGTTCTTGGACAAGAGGCTTCATCTGCACGGCCCCAGTCCATCTGTCCGGCCGGGGCCGGGCCACTGACCCTTGCTGGGTTAGTGCCGGCACCAGCGGCCCTGAGGACCTGCTCTGGACTTCTTCTTCTGATTGGCTTGTTTGCTCTGTCATGTTGAAGATGTTTCTGAGACAGAAAACTCTTCCATATGAAAGCAGATCTTCCATCCTGCATGATTATAAATTTTGGTGTTGTGGCGTTTGTCCCACATGTTAGGTCAGGTGTGAGCGGCACACTCGGAGCACTCGGTGGCCATGCTGTCTCTGAGCACGTGTCTGTGAAAGTGCTTCAGGAACGCTAATTAATGAGCCTGACGTCACGTAAAGTGGTTGTCATGTCGTGCAGCGGGTTACTCACACTACAGTGAAGCCAAAGACAGAAGAACTGACTCCATCCTGTCCCCCGGGGATTCGACTTCCCCTGGAGCCAACAGGTGCCACCTATCAGCGAGTTGTCTGGTGCCAGACCACATTCTTGGCTTTTGCACGTTCTTCTGCATGTTTTCAGTTCAGCTTCTGCTGACGTCTTGCTGCTGTTGTAGGTGTTGGAGCCCTACAACCTAAAAAACAAAACCCAGTGTCTTATAAAGGGCAGGGTCAAAGGCTCCCAGCAAAACTGGGAATCCAGAACTCTGCTCTGACCCAGTTTTGCTCTCAGCAAACAGCAGAACATCCTGAGGGGCAACAAAACAAACAGCACATCACAACACTTCAAACACTGTGGAGACGTGTCACCCACTGGCTCTTGTTTGTTTTGTTGATCGTAAGGCGACGGCGCTGCGGCTGCTCGACGGCGGCAGTGCAGCAGCTGTCTGTGTGCGGAGACCATGATGCGTAGGCACATCTCACTGGAATCTGGGACTGAAATAATGAGCCGGTTGCAGCACTTCCCTTTTCCAGATGTGCACCAGGTCTGACACACTCAGGACCTCCACATGTTTTTACGTTGACCTTTTTGGCATTTAGCTAAAGGTGCTGTCTGGATTGATCTGGGTTAAGTTGAGAAAGCAGAACACCTCAGGCCACCAAGACTCACCAAAAGGAAAATGAACAACTGATGAGTACATCAGAGAACAGCTTAATTTGGAAAGTAGGGCAGAGCTGCGAGGGTCAGTTTGGGTGCCGGGTCGAGGGAGCGACCAGGATCAGCAAAGAAAATCCACCTGGTTCCCGTCACCGTGCATCAGCCCATCAGGTGACGTTAACCATTTCCTGTTCCATGTGTTTAAAGACATTTTTTGAAGGTCTGATGTTGTGATTCAGCTTTATTGTAGATGATGGAGGAATATTTAAGTCAGATGGATATGTTGTTCAGTTAACAGCTTTACAAGAGTTTGACCTCTAACCTCCACCAGGTGCATGAGGTCATGGGCTCGCCCGGCTTCCAGAGCTCATAGCGGCCGTTTGACGCAGTGCCAGTGTGAGTCTATGTATGTATGTATTTATACAGTGGGGTAAAAAAGTATTCAGTCAGCCCCTGATTGTGGAAGTTCTCCTACTTAGAAAGAGGAGAGAGGTCTGTAGTTTTCATCATAGGTACACTTCAACTATGAGAGACAAAATGAGAAAAAAAAAATCCAGGAAATCATATTGTAGGATTTTTAAAGAATTTATTTGTAAATTATGGTGGAAAATAAGTATTTGGTCACCCACAAACAAGCAAGATTTCTGGCTCTCACAGACCTGTAACTTCTTCTTTAAGAAGCTCTTCTGTCCTCCACCTGTTACCTGTATTAATGGCACCTGTTGGAACTCGTTATCTGTATAAAAGACACCTGTCCACAGCCTTAAACAGTCAGACTCAAAACTCAACCATGGCCAAGACCAAAGAGCTGTCGAAGGACACCAGGAAGAACATTGTAGATGTGCACCAGGCTGGGAAGAGTGAATCTACAATAGTCAAATCAGGTTGGTGTGAATAAATCAACTGTGGGCGCAATTGTAAGAAAATGGAAGACATACAAGACCATTGATCATCTCCCTCGATCTGGGGCTCCACACAAGATGTCATCCCGTGGGGTCAAAATGATCATGAGAACGGTGAACAAAAATCCCAGAACTACAGGGAGGGACCTGATGAATGACCTGCAGAGAGCTGGGACCAAAGTAACAAAGGCTACACACTACCAGTGGTGGGCACAGATAACCAAAAAAATAAATTCGATAACAGATAATCAGATAACTGAAAAGTTATCTTTGATAAAGATAAAACGACAAACCACCTCAAAATGTATCGGAAGTTACAGATAACCGATAAATTCCAGTATTGTCTCTGATACATTTGCAACTACTAATAAATTGAATTTAAGTTTTAACACCACGATCGCTTCTGGTAGCATCAAAAGCTACAACAGACCCAAACAATGAGCCCACACTTCTGTCTTTGAACATCTGGCCCCCTGCTGGAAGCTCTTGTTTACTACATGGCTTCCAGCACAGAAGCAAGATGAGAGCAGCCAAAGCCCAGCTCTCTACCAATCACAACCCTCTGGTCAGGCCGAGGTCTTGGAAAATAAAGCAGTGCTGACTTATGGTTTTGATTTATAAATAACATTAATACCGATACAATAACTCCATTAATGTCAATTCTGTCATTTGTACAAAGTTAAAATATAACATATATTTTAATGTTGAATAATGCACTAATTCTGAGGTTTTGTAACAAACACAGACAGATCGCAAAGGATTCTGGGTAAAATGTGCCTCTGCTAAACACTGATTGGTTCAGTCATTTATTATGTAAACCAACACGTTGATGTTACGTGTGTCATGTGTTGGTGTTTACAGATAAATGTGCTTTTGTAAAATATTTCATTTTTTTATTTGTAAAAACAGGCATTTTTACGGAGCCCTGGAAGTGTCATCGCAAAATGTTTTGCATGTGGAGAGAATTTTAAGATGTTTTATCTTATCATCTTTATGACCTATTTCTTACACAATATTGTCATGTGCTCTCATGAATTTGATGATGTTTTATGATGTTGTGCGCACGTTTTATTATATTGTAAAACGTGCACTCAACCTTGTCTTGACACATAAATGTTGGCTATTCGCCCTATTGATGTTTCAAATCCCGCAAAACCTCGGAGAGGTCGCCGCGCTGCGAGATCTCAGTAACATTGAGAACTGCATTGAGACGCTCTGATCACGCTGCACTTTAACCGCTGCACACAGACAACACCATTAACATCGCAACATAAAGCTATTTTTATATTGTGCCCAAAACTCTTGTGAATATATTCTCTGGGTTTATAGACGTTGTTATTGTGTTTGTTTTATGTAAACGTGAGAATCACAGTCTGTCTCTCCGTTATTTGCAGTGGGAGCTGCTGTGAGCTACAACATAAAGTCATGGATGACCTCTAATTTCCTGGTTTTAAGTTCAGATAAAACTGAAGTTATTGTACTTGGCCCCACAAATCTTAGAAACATGGTGTCTAACCAGATCCTTACTCTGGATGGCATTACCCTGACCTCTAGTAATACTGTGAGAAATCTTGGAGTCATTTTCATGGCTTCCTGTTAATTCAATCAATCAATCAATCAATTTTATTTATATAGCGCCAAATCACAACAAACAGTTGCCCCAAGGCGCTTTATATTGTAAGGCAAGGCCATACAATAATTACGTAAAAACCCCAATGGTCTGTCGTGGTTCGTCTTTAGTCTTCTCGGGATGTCGTTTTTTAGATAACACAAACTAATTGCAAGTGATATGCTAGAAAAGGACACAACACTTTAGAATAATTCAGCCTTAAGCAAGATAAAATGCACAGAGTTTTTAAGTTTATTTAAGCCTTCGACACAGAGCTTAGACAAACTGAGTCCTCTAGAGAGACTGAATATGTGACGACCGCGCTCATCTATTTATTGGAGACCCGCGGGCATCGCTCCTCCTTCGACTTTTTTATTTATTTTATTCCCAAAACATGGTTTTCTATTGGAAGCGTCCTCTAGTGAACCCTAAGCAGGTGTTAGGCCATTATTTCAATGTGACAAACGCTCCCATTAAAACTTGAAGGATTTACAACTGATTTTTTTTAAAAGACCTTCAGCCACAGGTGCAGCTGGCCTGAGACCCCCCGCACGTGGCCTCAGCCACAGGTGCAGCTGGCCCGAGGCCCCTGCACGTGGCCTACGGGAAAGCACCTAAGAGGCCTTGGAAAGCCCCTGACAGACTGAATGACTAATAGAGCCCTTTTTTTTGGGTTGAACACCTGCTAGTTCAGCCAGAGGACATACAGTTCAGATCAGGACACTTGATAGTTCATCATAGTTCAAATAAGGACCTAAAAATTCTTCTACAGTCCCTCCTCTGGGACTCGAAAGAGTCCCATTACATCAACTATACTCTTGGGTTGTTTACTGACAAGACATCCTCATTTATGCATTGCAATAAAAAAGAAAAACACATCACTCGAATTACTGATAACTCTGGTGCGGATATGAATATCAGTGATACTTCACACGGTAAATATATTGAAGTGCAGGTGAACCTACATACTAAGGCACAAGGTGATCAATTAGCTGGATTATATCAACGCAAGGTGACATTCAAACATTGAGTTTTGGTGTAATTCAAGGCACTTAGAATGGCCACATAAAACAAGTTACAGCAACCTCTTAATCATGGCAAAGTAAAGGCTTTACATTGACATCAGTGCAACCAATCATCTTCTGGCATCTATTGTCTCACTCAACCAGAGGCTCCAACCCATTATACTTGGTTCTACATATTATTTTGTTAAAGCGTCACACATTTATTATTTAAGTGCATCAAATAACCCTACGTTACCACTATTTAGTCAACCAATCAAGAAACTATTCTAAGGTTAGCGCAGCTATGTCTAGTTAAATGATAAACACCATAAATGGTTTCCCTTCATGTCCGTCCTTAAGTCATTTGCCTTAGTCAATCATATAATGGTTTTCATTATAGGCCATTTCTCAACATTCTCCACTTTGTTTTTCTTCTTTTTCAGCTTGTTTTCTAATGCCCTTTTTGGCCAGACACCAAATTTAGGCGATGCATGTCTCTTGAGGCATGCTATAATTTAAGAAAAAGGGGTCCCTATGGTGCATCTTTACTACTAAATCTACAAACACGCCGTGTAAGGGTCCCCTTTTTATAACTTTGCAATGTGATATCTATGTGTACGCATTTAGCTTTATCTGTGTTACGCAGATGATGGTAAGGACAGACATTTACCCGACCTTCGTTACTAACATATATCCTTTGTTTTTATTTACACTCGGATTTCTGGAACCAGTCCGCAATTCAAACTCAAGAACCAAGATCATAGTCCGTTTTCAGTGCCATTACGTCAGTCCGCGCTCCTCAGCATTTACTCAGCGTCTGAAGTTTTGGGAGAAGTTGGGGAATATGGGGAGGTTGGCCTTTCAGGGGTAGTGGGGGAAGGATCAGGAATTCTGGCTTTCAGACAGTCGTGCAGTTCTCTGATGGATCTTTCCAGCTCCTTGTGCTACTTGGCCAGGTTGTACGGGGCCCCCAGAGAATTCTTGCCCACATTCAGGGTGGTGGTGGCCAGCCCTAGCTGTTCCCTTTCCGTATGCTCCATCATGCTGGCTAGCATGTCCATACTAGACTGAAGACCACACAGTTGAGTATGGAGGCCCTCCTGAGCACAATAGATGTTGGCATTGTCACGGTATATCCTTAACAGGTATGCAGCTGTCTGACTCAGTTGTGGCATGATTTCCTCAAATAGCCCATGGGGAATGTGATTTGTGAGGGGCAGGAGCTGCTCCAAGGTTTTTGGAACAGACTCTTGTGGAAGACGAAGCTCTCGAACCAAGATTGCCATGTCCAGTGGGGTGACCATGACCAGATTAAGGTTGTGCAGTCCAGGGGACAGGAAGTACAAGGGGGAAGGCATTTCGTGTGTGGGGGGAGTATTGTTGATGTTGCACAGGCAAGTGGTTGGGACACTCTGGGCATTTAGCAGCCTGTACAAAGCTCCCCTCTGTCCTGGTTGGTGAGTTCGGCTAAGGTCCACCCCTGCTGATCCTCCTCCAGAGGTACTGGGCTGATCGGAATATCTCTCCTGCCTTGGGGGTGGAAAGCTGGGGACAGGTCCTAGCAATGAATTGGGTCTAGGATGCACTCGGGCGGTTGCTGCATATGGCCGACCTTGGCTGTCTCCCCTGGAGGGTATCGTTGCCACTGGCACATGTGACTTTCTCCATGGCATCTGCGGAAGGGGTGTGTTCCTGAGTCCAAAGGGTCCTTCAGGTGATGGTGGAGTCCTCGGGCCGACTCTTGCTGCAGGCAGATTCTGTGAAGCCATCATCGCCAGGTGCTGGAACGATGAAGATCCTTCTGTTGCCAACTGGTTTAGCTGCTGGATGGATGGCGGCTGTGGCGACCAATCATGGCTCGACCGTCCCTCCTGTATATCCTCTTCTCCAAACAGTTCTGAGAGTCCAATCAGACTTGATAGAGGCAGATCAGGCATAGGTCCCTGATCAGGGGAGTCTGGTCTCTCAGCCATACTCCTGTGTCCTAGTAATATACATATACGTTCATTATTACAGCTCCATGTCATTCTTTCAGATATTGTCTATCCTATCCCTCATTTTTGTGGGTGCATGTGTGTGAATGTAAATGTGCGTGCATGTCTTCTACCTCGTCTACAATATCAGCAAGCGTGGTCCACCCCAGTCCTCCCTATCTGGGGTATACACCACAATATTAGGGAGCTGGGGGCTGTCGGGGAGGATAATTGGTATTTCATCTATTTCCATATATTCTGGTTCTCTGTCTGTTTCGTTTGTACTTTCTTCCAGGGCTCGGATGGCTAACAGTGGGAGCTGTCCTACTGTGGATGAAATCAATTTATTGACCAGAAATTTTATCAAGGGAATACCACAACATATTACCAGCAAGACCGCCACCCCTGTTAGTGCCAAGACTACACCTATCTGGTATAACCAGTCTTTCCATGATATCCACCCTCTCCTTAGAGCCCCAAACAGTGAAAACAGTGGGCCAATATTCATTCCATTCCCTACAATGTATCCAGAATCGTCAGTTTCATTTCTCCCTCCTATGGAGTTACTTAACAGTTCCTGTTGCATCTCTTCAAGTGTGATTAAGAGCTCTGTCAAATTTCTGTCTTCCTCTGTACGCATGGGAATAGCTGTGCAACATTCGGTGGCTTTGATCATAATACAAACTCCTTGTTCATCAGCCATCATCATCTCGATAGCTAATCTATTTTGCATTGTCATTAGCGAGGTGGCGTGCAGTTGTTCGGTTAAGGCTCCTACTGCTGCCAATGTCCAGTTCAGGTATCTTTGCTGATTATACCACAAGTAATTAATCCACTGCACCTCCTGGAACCTAGAACGGATTTTTGGAGTAACCCCGAACAGCGCCAGTGCCCATCCCCATTTATCCGCGTCTTCATCTGCTTTAACTCTGCTACTGTCTATGGCTTGTAACTGTCGGGGTATCCCTTCTGGTATCCCGTTTCTTACTGTGACGTTGTAGTCTGTTTTAAGTGTCATTATTCCTCTTTTCTTACGAAGTTTCTGTGGCATGGGTTGTATTGAATTTGGCATTTCAATTACTGTTATAGCTCCTGTGAGCATCACAGGAGCACAAAGGCCTTTCCAATTAGGGGACAGCGATGACAGGAGTTTCCTTCTTTGTCCGCATATCCAAAAGATGTCAGCTAAGGGTACCGTTCCCTTAGCTAAATTTGGAGTAGATACCCATGAAGCATGGGTGAGATTCAGTCCAATTACAGACCCCCCTGTGGCCGGTACTATTTGTTCACACTGTATGCCTGCTGCTGGCAGGGTGTGACAGACGGTAATGTTCCATGCTGTTTTGGCCGGTTTGTATTCTTGCTGCTTTTGCATACACTGTATGTGGTGTTTTGGCTGGGTCGTCCCTACCTGCCAATCGCTTATGTATTGTGCTACTAAGCCTTTAGCTATACAGAATGGGTGTATCATCCCTTTCTCTATTTTAATCATAGGTGGAACGGCTCCTTCTGTACTTAGAGGCACTGGACAAAGTTTACTGTCGGCAGCATATTTTTCATCACCTACTGCCATTTTCATAACACATTGTGTATAGCATTCTGCTTGGTCTGAGTTATGTTGGGGGCTCCTATAACAGTTGTTGATATCAGGTAGGGGTTTAGCCTGAGGTATCACACCTTTCCGGTGACAGGCTATGCAAGGCTTTTCACTGATCTGCCTAGCCGAAAATTTCAACCATTGGTAAAATAAATTGGTCTTCAACCCTTGTGTGCGGGCTAGGTCTGTGCTGGGATCCCATCTCCCTAAGTGACTGCTTGTTTCTAGGCTTCTAATTGTCCTCTTTTTCCTTGGTTTGATTTTTACCCATTTTGTGGCTTCATGTACTGTAACAGTTACGTCTTGCTTGGTTTCCCTGCATCCTCCTTTATCACAAATTACCTCTATGTTGAGTGTTCCCTCCTCTTCACATTTGATGCTAATGGCTTCGCCTAATATGTAATCCCCCAGCTTTCCCTGTATTCCTATGTTCTTGTAGGCTTTTGATTTAATGTATACCAAATTATATGTTTTTCCTGTGTTTAGAATGCCTTGTTTAGCTGCTATTGCGGCCATGGCCACGGCACAGTCCGTTGTATGTTTTGGATGTCTATTTTCTCCCATACTGACCACCAGTAGTATTGTCAATCCCTTGAATAATTCCTTAATCATTGCTCTGATGACTGTTGAGATGTGCTACTAAGTGAGCCGTCACTAGATGAGCTGTCACTAGGGATGTGTGGTGTATCTGTGCTTTGTCTGGGTTGTACTTCCTGTGGTTCTTCTGTCGGTAAATCTACTAAGTTGCTGTCCGAGTCTGATGTCTCCTGTGGCCTGTCTATCTGTCGGTCTGTATTTCTGTCTGTCTGTTGGCCTGCGTCTCCAGTTGTTTCTGAGTCTGCATCTGAGTCTGTCGCTGCTCTATCTGGCAGGGATCCACTACTCTCTGAAGCTGTGCGTCGTCTTTGTTCAATCAGTCTCTGTGAGCGCCTTGGCCGGTGTTCGCCTGGCTGCAGGGAGGCGTGGCCTTCCCTCGGTGCTTCTTCTGGCTGCAGGGAGGCGTGGCCGTCCCTTGGTGCTGCTGTAGGGTCTCTGGCTTCTCTTGCTTCCCCCCTTGGCCCGGCGGCTCTGCCAAGACGAGCTTGCCGAGGCCGCAGGGGCGCTGGGCCACCAACCCTACAGCAGTGGTTTAAATGAAACCAAGTGTCCTTACCGTCTACTTTGACTGCTGTACGTGAGGCAAGAATAACTTTAAAAGGACCTTCTCGGCGGGGCCTGTCCCACTTCTTTTTGAACACTTTGACGTAAACCAGATCACCAGGCTGGATGCTCTGATTTTCAAGTGGAATCTCTGCTTCTCTGTCTTCTGTAGCACCTTTGACCTGCAAAAAGATAGTTTTGTGTATTTGGGTTAACTGTCTCAGATAATTATGCCATTCGTCTTGTAGCTGCTCCAGCGATGGTCCTTCGTAGGGTCCTCTCAGGTATGGAATAGGCATCGGCCGACCTGTAAGAGCTTCAAATGGTGTCAAATGGGTTAGTCGGTTAGTTTGTGAGCGCATTGACAATAAAGCAAGCGGCAACGCATCCAGCCAGGTTAGTTTGCCATTGCTGTCTGCTATGATTTTTGCTAGTTTGTTCTTTAAAATGCCATTAGCCCGTTCCACCGCCCCATTTGATTGAGGGTGATAAACACACCCAAACTTCTGTTTGATACCCAATTGTTTGAATGTTTCTTGTGTAACCTTGGCTACAAAAGCCCTACCGTTGTCAGATGAGATAGTATCTGGAATGCCAAATCTTGGAAAGACATCTCGGCACAAGAATTTGGCTACCGTTTTATGGTCTTGATTTGCAGAGGCTACTGCCTCAATCCATCGGCTGAATCTGCATATCACTACCAAAACATATCTCATTCGTTTAACTCGATTTTCAGCTCCCATATCTATGAAATCCATCATAAGATGTCTGAATGGCCCATCAGGGACCGGAATGTGGGCTAAAGGGGCTGTGAATGATTTCCGGACATTGTACTGTGGACATACCTCACACTCATTCAACAAACGGTCCACTGTAGCTGCCATATATGGTGACCACCAGACAGCTTTTAGTTTGTTCATAATTTGGACTCGCGAACAATGATCGGGTCCGTGGGCCCAAATGATTGCATGTCGTAATAAATTGGTGGGTAACACAAAATGTCCATGACTACTGTGCCACAGCTTGTCCGCTGGCCCCTGACTGCGTGTCTCAGTAGCGCCTCGTTTAACCCACATTCGTTTTTCTTCTCCACTGGCCCTACTTTGAGCCACTATCAGTGCGTCAAGTGAAACCAGTGGGGCACAATCTTGGATGGTTAGCAGGGGAAACATATTTTCTCCTTGTGCTCCTTTGCGAGCTGCGTCATCTGCTAGGTTGTTACCTTGAGCTATGATGTTATTATTCTTTTGATGACCTGCACATTTAATGATGGCTACCTCAGACGGTAATTGGAGAGCTTGTAACAGTTGGGAAATCGCTTCTCCATGAGTGACAGGGGTGCCATCTGCTCTCAGGAATCCCCTTTGTTTCCAAATGTTTGCATGTACATGACATACGCCATAAGCGTAGGCTGAGTCTGTGTAGATATTAACACGTTGATCTTTAGCTATCTGGCAAGCCATAGTTAAGGCTTTGATTTCTGCCAGTTGGGCTGAACAAGGCTGATCAATTCCTTGGGACTCCAGTAATTCAAAGGTCTCGCCATCCGTGTTTAGTTTAACAATCCCCATACCCGCATGCAATCCCGCGGCATCCCGAAAGCATGAGCCGTCCACGAACAGGGTTAGATCTGCATCTATGGCGTGATTATACAAATGTTCTCCGGCTCTCAAAAATTTCTCTGTCTCTGCCACACAGTTATGTGGAGTACCATCTAACGGTGTGGTCAATTTGGTGGCGGGATTCACCGTGTGACAACGTTGTATTGTTATTTCTGGGGCGGACAACACAACTTCATATCCAGTGCGTCTAGCTTGTGTTAAGACAAAACGTTGACTGGTTAGCAGGGCATGTAACTGATGCGACGTGTACAACGTTACTGCATGTCCCATGATTATGGATGATGCTTTTTGAAATGCAAAGGCAGCTGCTGCTAGACCCTGATAGCATGGTGGCAATCCTGTTTCAATGTTGTCAAGCTTTGTACTATAATAGGCCAATGGTTGTTTTCCTTCATTTGTTTCCTGCATTAGTACAGCACAAGCATATCCAGTTTTTTCAGTAACATACAAATGGAAAGGTTTCCCATAATCTGGGTTACCTAACGCGGGAGCAGATTGCATGTCTGTTTTTAGGGCCTCAAAAGCTCCCGTTGCCTGATCTGTCCAGACGAGGAGAGCTGCATTGCTTGTTTGCCCCACTGCTCTTATCATGGCACGCAAAGGTGCAGTTTTTATAGCATAATCACAAATCCACGGCCGACTGTACCCTGCCATCCCAAGGAATGAAAGCATCTGTCCCACTGTTTGGGGTTTGGGAGCCTTGATTATAGCCTCCACTTGGCTTGGGGCTATACATCGCGTGGTCCCACACAACTGTCTTCCCAAGTATTCTACTTGTTGTTTGCAGAACTGTAATTTGTCCTTACTTACTTTATGACCTCCATCTGCCAATGCATGCAATACAATTAATGAATCTTTTTCACACTGTTCTTGAGTCTCTGATGCAATAAGGAGATCATCCATATATTGCACCAATGTACTGGGTATGTCAAGGTGTTGTAAATCTTCAGCCAGGACTTTGTTAAAGATGGCTGGGGACAGGTTCAGTCCCTGAGGTAGCCGTGTATACGTTAGCTGTTGTCCCAGAAATGTGAATGCAAACAAATGTTGTGAGTCTGGGTGCACAGGCACACTGAAATAGGCTGAACACAGATCGATTACTGTGTACCGTTTTGCTCCAGCAGGGATGCTTGATAGTATAGTATGCGGATCAGGTACTATAGGTGCATCCATTTCTATTATTGCATTGATAGGACGCAGATCATGTACCAGCCGATACTCTTTGGTATTGTTTTTAGGGATAGGGTAGATAGGAGTATTGCATGGGCTTGCAGTTTTTATTAAAACTCCAGCTGCCATTAGTCCCTTAATTACTGGTTTTATGCCTTCAATAGCCTGAGGTTTTAATGGATACTGCCTTTGGTGAGGCAGTTTTGCTCCCGGTTTTACTTTTATTTTTACTGGTAAGGCTGTTTTTACTAGTCCTACATCTGTTTTGCTTTTGGACCACACCACTGGTGGTATTTGCTCTAACAATTTCTCTTGTTGGGCCGATAACACCATCTGTCCCTCTGGTCTAGGATTGAGCTCCACTTTTTGAGCTATAGCCTCATCATTTACTTTTAAGTTAATTCGTATAAACTGCTGGTCTTTCGACAGATGTACTTGTGGACTTTCCATGTTTTGCCATTCTTCAACTTCTGAGGCTGTCTTTACCATTGGACCTAGGTCATGGGATTCATACTTTTCTGAGACTAAAAGGGTCACATGAGGCGTGGCATTCGGCACTTGATACCATTGTTGTTCAGCTGAAGTTAGCTTGACAGAAGCTGCGGCCCCTTGGGGGCCTAAATAAATTTCTGTGGTGGTTATGTGAAACAGCCGTTGATTCATCAATGCATCCCAGCAGCATGCATAGTCAGTTTGTTCTTGTTTGGCATCGAACATCAGGGTGACATGTAAAGGTAAACTAGGTGTATATACTGCTGCATAGTGTTGTTCTGCCCAGGGCTTCCATTTTTCCCATTCCAGTTGGAGATTTGAATTTTCTGGTTGTAACTTCAGCCAGTATACCATGGGTTGCACAGATCGGACCTTGTTTTCCATGTCCATAAGCACCATAATGTTGGTGAGTGCTTCGTCAGGAAAGTGTATTTGCAGTCCTTGATGGGTACACACTATCTGGGTTTGTAGCTTACATAAAATGTCTCTTCCCAGCAAATTCACAGGTGTATTTTGTGAGTATAACAGGGGTGCTTCAATTGTTTTTCCTGCAATCGTTACAGGAAGTGGGCGTGTAAAAGGTATTATTTGAGTCTTCCCAGAGAAGCCGATGGTCTTAATTACAGACCCAGAGAGGGGGAGATGAGCGCCCATTTTCCCTATGCAAGAGTATGTTGCCCCTGTATCCACCATGAAAGGGAAATCTCTGTTTTGTATATTAACGGTGACGGTTGGCTCTTCCTTAGGTATCATCGAAATAGCCAATGCCACCATTTCCCCCTCTGTCTTCTCTAGGCCCCCCTATTGCCAATAGGCAGAGGGTCCAACCCAAGGTCAGGCCGGACAATTTCTCATTCGATGTCCAGGTTGTCCACAGCTCCAACACTCATTAGAGGGTTGATCCCCTATTGGGGGTGTTGGTCCCATAGGCGGTCCCGTTTGACTGTTCCTGGGAGCTGAGTTCTGGAATCTGCTTCCAAATGAAGGTTGGCGAGATCCTCTTCGCCACCCTCCTCTTTGACCTTGAAAGTTCCGTGACTCTCCTCTCCACCCATGACTGTAGGTGGGTCCATTTCCGGGTGTGCCAGTGCCATGGTAGTGATAGTGATGCTCCACTGGTGCTGAGACTTCTCCTGTAGGAGTGCTTCCTGCTGCTCCTTGGGGGCTCTGTGTGGCTGTTACCACAGGTGCCTGTATGGTGGCAGCAGTGTTTGCCGTAGGGCCTGTGCTTGCCGGCTCAGAAGGAACAGGGGTCATCATTGGTGCCTGGGTCTTTGTTTTTTCTTTCTTGACTTTGGTTAGCTCTCCCAACTGCATCTGCACCAATTTTTTCGTCAGGGATTTTGCTGCATCTTCTTCTTTTTGTTTTTCTTTCTTGTAGATTTCAAGATGGTGACAAATATGCTCAGAGTATAAAGCCCAATTCATTTTTGATAGTCCCACGACTCCATCTAGGGCTTTCTGAACCTCATCTGGTAGAGCCTTTTTTACAGTTATTTTAAACAGGATTTCAGTTGCTGGAGAATGGTTCCATGCATTTCCTGTTTCCTCCGCCCATCTCTTCTGGAATCGGTGCAGGAACTTCTTTGGGCACTCTTCAGGTGTCCACTCCTCATCATCCAATTTAGAGGGATCCAAGACCTCAGGGTACTTTCTTCTCAGTCCTTCCCACATGGAGTTTCTATAGCGATTAAAGGGGACTTCATCATGTTGATTTGTGCCCATCATCTGTGTTAGTCCAACCTTTCCTGCTAATTCTTCAGTGTCATGTTTTCCCATTACATGCATTAGCAAGGCTTTTATGTCACCTAAAGACAAGGTTACCCCTGCAGTGCCTTCTTCTAAGGCAGTTATCCATCTCCCAGCTCCTTGGGTGATGTCTGGCAGCCTGTTGGCCAGCCCCACCATGTCTGTCCAGCTCCATGGGGTATACACATGATGACCATTCCTAACCACCAATGGGCATATGAGGTCTTCGTCCTCCTCTTCTTCTGTGGGGGCTCCATACTGTCTTCCAGATCGAGTACGACTGACTGGTTCCAGGCAGTCCATCCAGTTGGTTATATTCTGTTCTAAAGCCGCTATGTCTTTGGCTACACATTGTTGTCTTTGCCTGAGTCGGGCCTCTTTTGCACTCTCAATGATGATCTCACCAGAAATCTTTCGGGTGGGTGGCTCTATAATGTGATTCCCTTGATTGGGCGTCGATTGTTGTAATACTCTTCTTTCCTCGGCGTCCCTATGTCTTTGTATTCTTTCCTTCGCTAGCCGAAGCTGCTCAGCTAGTTCTTCATTATCTCTTCTGGCCAGATCCAGTGTGTCACAGAAGCTCTTGTGCCACTCTTCGGAGCCTCTATAGCCTGTGAAGGTCCAGTCGGCTGACTTATGGTGGGAGGGGACGGTTTTCAGTGGACCTCGATGTGCAGGCGGAGCCTTCAGGTCTCTCTCTTTATCCTCGTCTGCCTCCGTGTCACTGTTATTTGTGGCCCCCCCTGCTGGTCGTGGTGAGCGACCACTTACTTTCGGACTTGGAGACCTTGTATGATCCATTTGACAGACTGAGGACCTGTCCCCTTGTGGCTCTCGAGCTTTTAGTGTCAGTGTGAATTTGCCCTCCACATCCATGCCTTGGTCCTCTTCACGAGTTCCTAATACAAATTGTCCAGCTGTCTTTCCCATATCATGACGTTTATATGGGGGTGGCTCTGCTTCCCAGCTCGGTGCACTGGCTTTAGTTTCTTTGGATCTTTCCTCTGTCATTTTTTCTCTTTTCTGCTGTAGCCTCTGTGCTTCCTGCTTGAACAAGGCCAAAACCTCTTTTTCTTCAGTGCGTTTTTTGTTGTTATTTACATTCTTCTGCTGATCTTTAATTTCTTTTTTCTGTATTTCTACCGCAACTGCTTCACACATCACCGGATCAAATGATCCCACCAAAGGCCATTGCCTGCCCCCATGTGACCTTTTGTGCCACTTTCTCATACATTGGTTGGCCTTAGTGCGTTTTCCTGGATATTTTCTTAGTACTAAGTCTAGCGGGGTACTTTCCTGACCTTGACCTTGAGAGTTACCCATGTAGCCCTGACAAACGCTATGTGAGGTGTTTCTGTGGTGTTCTGGTAGTCCCTCAGGGGCTGTCCTGATCCAGACCAATAACTTGCCGGCTGTAACACCTGTTTTGTATTTTAAACCCTTAAAAGGATAAAATTTCCAACTGTTATGCCCGTCTTCTTTTTCTTTAACTAAATACGAAAATTTACCTGTTTCCCACCGAACCTTCCTTGGGACCACAGTCAGAGTCAACCTAGGAAACAGTTCTTCACCTGGATCGGTTGGTAGTGTTATTAAATGATTTAATGGTATGCTAATTTCTTTATTAGGATCAGCACAAAGCAGCTCCAGCCACGGGGTTAAACCCTGATGCCACAGACGTCTTATCAGCAGCTCCCAATTAATTAGAGGGAATTGTTCTTTCTTTTGCTTCAGATTGATTACCTTAGTAATCTGCCATAATTTCTGATTGATCTCTTGTTCGTCCTGCCAATGTTCTGCTCCTACACTGTCAAAATAGGTCCTTTCCAGCCAAAAATGTGTCCTGATTCCCTGGGTTTCGATGTCTCCGTCAGTCAAGTAATGTTCTGGGAGTATTATTTCATCATCACTTAAGTCTCCCATCAAAGACTGTCCCAAGCATTGATCTTTCACTATAATCTAGGCTTTAACTCTTTTGATTTATAACCAACTTTATTTATTTAATCCTCTTACAACCCTAACACTTCCTAATGTCTTTGCTCCCGACTATCTATTTTTCCTTCTAGTTTTCTTTCTTTGAAATAATATCTACCTTCTCTGTATTTACGTAGCAGTCTCTTCTCCTGTCTTTTTCTTCACTGTCTCTGTTTCACACTTTCCTCTCTGCCTGTCATGCACCTCCCAAGTCCTTCTGTTGGGTCTAAACGTCTCTTCCTCCTCGTACTCTTTACATTAATCTTGTATGTCAGCCAGCCTGCAAGCCCTCACAGCTTTGCCTGCAACTCCCCGCTTACTCTCCGCTCTCCCACACACCAATCTTCAAAAGCTTTATACACAAAAATTATTAAAAACAACTTTCTATATATCTCTATCTAGACTTCTGCCACTTTTCACTCCGCGGCTTTAAACAACCTTTTTAATCACTTAACACCAATGTGTTCTGTTTAAATATGTATCTCTTCTTCACGTTAGACAGCTTCTCCGGCGCTGCCAGCAACTCATATATTATTTTTTAACAAGCCCTCTTTGAGCGTACAATATTTCATTTACTTCTACGCCTTACCGCGCCTCGCGTGCGTATCCTGTGCTTAATATATTATTTTTCACAAGCTCCTCTCTGAGCATACAATATTTCATTTATTTCTACGCCTTACCGCGCCTCGCGTGTGTATCCTGTGCCTTTCTGCACTTTCTTCTACTTTTTTCACTTACTGAGCTCCTCGTGAGCTTAATGTGCCTTTGCACTGAAAATACTCTCTTTTTCTTTTCTTAATAAAAAACTCATATTACTGTGTACTTAATTACTTATGCTTCTCCCACGCCCCACAAGCGTGTATTTGGTGCCTTACTGCACTATTTTCTGCTTCATTAATTCTCATGTATTCTGCACTAACTCTCTATTTATTTTATTTTTTTTATAGTTTTTCTCTTTTCTTAAAAAATGACGTCCTTTATTGAGCTCTTTTACTTACTGTCAGCTGTGCTACTTTGCACTTTTCTCTTTAAATCTCTTTATCACGTACGGTATTTCTACTGCGCCCCCTCAGGCGCTTATCTTGTGCACGTATTCTCTGTTAAACTCTTTTTCTCACTTATTTCACTTCAGTCTCTGTTAAACTCTTTAAATAACCTTGTATTACCTTGTATCTATTTGTCAGTGTACTCCCCTAAATTAACCCCTACAGCGCATGCTATCAGCCGGCACATTAATAACGAATTTCAACACCAATTATTCCTCAAGCATCCAGGTTAGTTCTCCATGCACTCTTTTCCGCACCAGAGTTCATGAACATTCCTGACCTTTCACTCACACAGACATTCTTTTTCCCGGGAACACACACACCTTCTGAGCATTTTATCTACAAGGCCTGATAATTTTCAATCTTATCTTTTTTTAGTCTCTTATCAATTTTCTTAGTCCAGGTTCTTTTGGGTAAGAGGCAATTAAAAATATCACCTGTCAACTTGGGCGGAAATCCCGACTCACTCCTCCAGATCGTGCAGAAGTTACAAAAGGTTTCTGCTTACCTTTTAGTCGTGATCACTGTTATTTACGGTCTGGAGGGATGAGCTGGACTGCCCCAGGCTGCTGGAATGCCCCTGGACCCTCCTGAAGCTGGCTCGCCAAGTTCTGTCGTGGTTCGTCTTTAGTCTTCTCGGGATGTCGTCTTTTAGATAACACAAACTAATTGCAAGTGATATGCTAGAAAAGGACACAACACTTTAGAATAATTCAGCCTTAAGCAAGATAAAATGCACAGAGTTTTTAAGTTTATTTAAGCCTTCGACACAGAGCTTAGACAAACTGAGTCCTCTAGAGAGACTGAATATGTGAAGACCGCGCTCATCTATTTATTGGAGACCCGCGGGCATCGCTCCTCCTTCGACTTTTTTATTTATTTTATTCCCAAAACATGGTTTTCTATTGGAAGCGTCCTCTAGTGAACCCTAAGCAGGTGTTAGGCCATTATTTCAATGTGACAAATGCTCCCATTAAAACTTGAAGGATTTACAACTGATTTTTTTTTAAAAGACCTTCAGCCACAGGTGCAGCTGGCCTGAGGCCCCCCGCACGTGGCCTTAGCCACAGGTGCAGCTGGCCCGAGGCCCCTGCACGTGGCCTACGGGAAAGCACCTAAGAGGCCTTGGAAAGCCCCTGACAGACTGAATGACTAATAGAGCCCTTTTTTTTTGGGTTGAACACCTGCTAGTTCAGCCAGAGGACATACAGTTCAGATCAGGACACTTGATAGTTCATCATAGTTCAAATAAGGACCTAAAAATTCTTCTACAGGTCAAAACGACCTCCTGTGAGCAAGCACTTGGCGACAGTGGGAAGGAAAAACTCCCTTTTAACAGGAAGAAACCTCCAGCAGAACCAGGCTCAGGGAGGGGCAGTCTTCTGCTGGGACTGGTTGGGGCTGAGGGAGAGAACCAGGAAAAAGACATGCTGTGGAGGGGAGCAGAGATCAATCACTAATGATTAAATGCAGAGTGGTGCATACAGAGCAAAAAGAGAAAGAAACACACAGTGCATCATGGGAACCCCCCAGCAGTCTAAGTCTATAGCAGCATAACTAAGGGATGGTTCAGGGTCACCTGATCCAGCCCTAACTATAAGCTTTAGCAAAAAGGAAAGTTTTAAGCCTAATCTTAAAAGTAGAGAGGGTGTCTGTCTCCCTGATCTGAATTGGGAGCTGGTTCCACAGGAGAGGAGCCTGAAAGCTGAAGGCTCTGCCTCCCATTCTACTCTTACAAACCCTAGGAACTACAAGTAAGCCTGCAGTCTGAGAGCGAAGCGCTCTATTGGGGTGATATGGTACTATGAGGTCCCTAAGATAAGATGGGACCTGATTATTCAAAACCTTATAAGTAAGAAGAAGAATTTTAAATTCTATTCTAGAATTAACAGGAAGCCAATGAAGAGAGGCCAATATGGGTGAGATATGCTCTCTCCTTCTAGTCCCCGTCAGTACTCTAGCTGCAGCATTTTGAATTAACTGAAGGCTTTTCAGGGAACTTTTAGGACAACCTGATAATAATGAATTACAATAGTCCAGCCTAGAGGAAATAAATGCATGAATTAGTTTTTCAGCATCACTCTGAGACAAGACCTTTCTAATTTTAGAGATATTGCGTAAATGCAAAAAAGCAGTCTTACATATTTGTTTAATATGCGCTTGGAATGACATATCCTGATCAAAATTACTCCAAGATTTCTCACAGTATTACTAGAGGTCAGGGTAATGCCATCCAGAGTAAGGATCTGGTTAGACACCATGTTTCTAAGATTTGTGGGGCCATGTACAATAACTTCAGTTTTATCTGAGTTTAAAAGCAGGAAATTAGAGGTCATCCATGTCCTTATGTCTGTAAGACAATCCTGCAGTTTAGCTAATTGGTGTGTGTCCTCTGGCTTCATGGATAGATAAAGCTGGGTATCATCTGCGTAACAATGAAAATTTAAGCAATGCCGTCTAATAATACTGCCTAATGGAAGCATGTATAAAGTGAATAAAATTGGTCCTAGCACAGAACCTTGTGGAACTCCATAATTAACCTTAGTCTGTGAAGAAGATTCCCCATTTACATGAACAAATTCTAATCTATTAGATAAATATGATTCAAACCACCGCAGCGCAGTGCCTTTAATACCTATGGCATGCTCTAATCTCTGTAATAAAATTTTATGGTCAACAGTATCAAAAGCAGCACTGAGGTCTAACAGAACAAGCACAGAGATGAGTCCACTGTCTGAGGCCATAAGAAGATCATTTGTAACCTTCACTAATGCTGTTTCTGTACTATGATGAATTCTAAAACCTGACTGAAACTCTTCAAATAGACCATTTCTCTGCAGATGATCAGTTAGCTGTTTTACAACTACCCTTTCAAGAATTTTTGAGAGAAAAGGAAGGTTGGAGATTGGCCTATAATTAGCTAAGATAGCTGGGTCAAGTGATGGCTTTTTAAGTAATGGTTTAATTACTGCCACCTTAAAAGCCTGTGGTACATAGCCAACTAATAAAGATAGATTGATCATATTTAAGATCGAAGCATTAAATAATGGTAGGGCTTCCTTGAGCAGCCTGGTAGGAATGGGGTCTAATAGACATGTTGATGGTTTGGATGAAGTAACTAATGAAAATAACTCAGACAGAACAATCTGAGAGAAAGAGTCTAACCAAATACCGGCATCACTGAAAGCAGCCAAAGATAACGATACGTCTTTGGGATGGTTATGAGTAATTTTTTCTCTAATAGTTAAAATTTTATTAGCAAAGAAAGTCATGAAGTCATTACTAGTTAAAGTTAAAGGAATACTCGGCTCAATAGAGCTCTGACTCTTTGTCAGCCTGGCTACAGTGCTGAAAAGAAACCTGGGGTTGTTCTTATTTTCTTCAATTAGTGATGAGTAGTAAGATGTCCTAGCTTTACGGAGGGCTTTTTTATAGAACAACAGACTCTCCAGGCTAAGTGAAGATCTTCTAAATTAGTGAGACGCCATTTCCTCTCCAACTTACGGGTTATCTGCTTTAAGCTGCGAGTTTGTGAGTTATACCATGGAGTCAGGCACTTCTGATTTAAAGCTCTCTTTTTCAGAGGAGCTACAGCATCCAAAGTTGTCTTCAATGAGGATGTAAAACTATTGACGAGATACTCTATCTCCCTTACAGAGTTTAGGTAGCTACTCTGCTCTGTGTTGGTATATGGCATTAGAGAACATAAAGAAGGAATCATATCCTTAAACCTAGTTACAGCGCTTTCTGAAAGACTTCTAGTGTAACGAAACTTATTCCCCACTGCTGGGTAGTCCATCAGAGTAAATGTAAATGTTATTAAGAAATGATCAGACAGAAGGGAGTTTTCAGGGAATACTGTTAAGTCTTCAATTTCTATACCATAAGTCAGAACAAGATCTAAGATATGATTAAAGTGGTGGGTGGACTCATTTACATTTTGAGCAAAGCCAATTGAGTCTAATAATAGATTAAATCCAGTGTTGAGGCTGTCATTCTCAGCATCTGTGTGGATGTTAAAATCGCCCACTATAATTATCTTATCTGAGCTAAGCACTAAGTCAGACAAAAGTTCTGAAAATTCACAGAGAAACTCACAGTAACGACCAGGAGGACGATAGATAATAACAAATAAAACTGGTTTTTGGGACTTCCAATTTGGATGGACAAGACTAAGAGTCAAGCTTTCAAATGAATTAAAGCTCTGTCTGGGTTTTTGATTAATTAATAAGCTGGAATGGAAGATTGCTGCTAATCCTCCGCCTCGGCCCGTGCTACGAGCGTTCTGGCAGTTAGTGTGACTCGGGGGTGTTGACTCATTTAAACTAACATATTCATCCTGCTGTAACCAGGTTTCTGTAAGGCAGAATAAATCAATATGTTGATCAATTATTATATCATTTACTAACAGGGACTTAGAAGAGAGAGACCTAATGTTTAATAGACCACATTTAACTGTTTTAGTCTGTGGTGCAGTTGAAGGTGCTATATTATTTTTTCTTTTTGAATTTTTATGCTTAAATAGATTTTTGCTGGTTATTGGTGGTCTGGGAGCAGGCACCGTCTCTACGGGGATGGGGTAATGAGGGGATGGCAGGGGGAGAGAAGCTGCAGAGAGGTGTGTAAGACTACAACTCTGCTTCCTGGTCCCAACCCTGGATAGTCACGGTTTGGAGGATTTAAGAAAATTGGCCAGATTTCTAGAAATGAGAGCTGCTCCATCCAAAGTGGGATGGATGCCGTCTCTCCTAACAAGACCAGGTTTTCCCCAGAAGCTTTGCCAATTATCTGTGAAGCCCACCTCACTTTTTGGACACCACTCAGACAGCCAGCAATTCAAGGAGAACATGCGGCTAAACATGTCACTCCTGGTCTGATTGGGGAGGGGCCCAGAGAAAACTACAGAGTCCGACATTGTTTTTGCAAAGTTACACACCGATTCAATGTTAATTTTAGTGACCTCCGATTGGCGTAACCGGGTGTCATTACTGCCGACGTGAATTACAATCTTACCAAATTTACGCTTAGCCTTAGCCAGCAGTTTCAAATTTCCTTCAGTGTCGCCTGCTCTGGCCCCCGGAAGACAATTGACTATGGTTGCTGGTGTCGCTAACTTCACATTTCTCAAAACAGAGTCGCCAATAACCAGAGTTTGTTCCTCGGCGGGTGTGTCGCCGAGTGGGGAAAAACGGTTAGAAATGTGAACAGGTTGGCGGTGTACATGGGGCTTCTGTTTAGGGCTACGCTTCCTCCTCACAGTCACCCAGTCGGCCTGCTTTCCCGGCTGCTCGGGATCTGCCAGAGGGAAACTAACGGCGGCTAAGCTACCTTGGTCCGCACCGACTACAGGGGCCTGGCTAGCTGTAGAATTTTCCACGGTGCGGAGCCGAGTCTCCAATTCGCCCAGCCTGGCCTCCAAAGCTACGAATAAGCTACACTTATTACAAGTACCATTACTGCTAAAGGAGGCCGAGGAATAACTAAACATTTCACACCCAGAGCAGAAAAGTGCGGGAGAGACAGGAGAAGCCGCCATGCTAAACCGGCTAAGAGCTAGTAGCTGCGCTAAGCTAGCGGATTCCTAAAAACACGCAAAGTGAATAACGTGTAAATAATTTAGAGGTGATTCAGCAGAGGGAGTGCTTTAGTTAAGGCACGTGAAGATTACACTGTGAAATCGTTATCTAGGTAACTAGATCAATCTAACTGCGCAGATTAAACAGCTAACAGATACAGAAAAACACCGCTGTGCTCCGGAACAGGAAGTGATACAATACCGCAGTGAGAGCCAACCACCAGTAGAGGCAAGCAAGAGCAAAAAAGCAAGAGCAATATCGATAATTCTAGAATAGAATTTAAAATTCTTCTTCTTACTGTTTGTTGTGATTTGGCGCTATATAAATAAAATTGATTTGATTTGATTTGATCATGTCGTTCTGGGGGAAAGTGAAGTTTGCTCTTTAAAGTCTTGATTATTGTTCTTTACAACACTGTTTGTCCTCTTTGTTCCAGACTAATATATATAATATGTCTGAAATTTGGTTTGCGCTTATTAAATTCCACGCAGATTAAACGTAGCAGACACGGATTATTTGTTATAATTGTTTTAGCAAGTTTTCAGGGTATCATGCAGCAGTCTCTTATTAACGTGATGAAAAGCATAAAAAAATACATTTTTGTAGTATAATATTAATTTACAACTGTCATTGTGTGGAGTCTCTATATGTTGTTGACTGCAGCGACTCTCTGGCACACAAGGGATTATGGGATACGTCAATAGGGCGAATGAATACTACTGGCCAGTAGATGGCCGTAGAGACCTTGAAAACCTGCCAAAACAAAATTCCAGATAATCCGTGTCTGCTACATTTAAGATGGTGGAATTTAATAAACACAGACACAATAACAACATCTATAAACCCAGAGAATATATTCAGGAGAGTTTTAGGCACTAGAGTTTAATGCGGTTGTCCGTAGAGCCTGATCAGAGTGTTTCAAATGCATTTCTCATGTTGTGAATGTACTATTACCCTATCCTACCCATAATGCACTGCTGGGCACAGCATATATCCATGCTAAAACCTTAAAAATTAGCGCATTACTTTAAAACTAAAACATATATCTGATATTTTCACTTTATAAAACTTCAGACATGACATTAATTTAAATAACTTGTCCAACATTAGTTTGGTTAAAAGTTGAACCATAAGTTAAAATTGTATGCCTCTGAATGACTTGGGTGATATTGCCCGTGTATCAGAATGGGGTTAAGAGAAATGAGTTTTGTTTTGTTTTTCCTCTGGGACCAGTTCTCCTTTACTTGCAGAGGATAGAGCGGTTACTTCTTAAAGCAGGTCTTCTCTGTTTTGCAGACAGTAGAACGACACATCAGCTACAACACTTTTAACAGGTAGGTGCTCAGCTGATTTTGTTTTATAAATATTTGTAGCTGTTCAGCTTTATTTACCACGTTATCAGTCTAAACATTATCGGACAAAAAATTTATCGCAAGATAATTCGTCCGATAATGGTTTTAAAGTGATCTAAAAAGATAATCTGATAATGAAATCATTATCTTTGATAATTATCAGTTATCGGATTATCGGAACACGCAGAGAGAGGGACTCAAATCCTGCAGTGCCAGGCGTGTCCCCCTGTTTAAGTACATGTCCAGGCCCGTCTGTAGTTTGCCAGAGAGCATATGGATGATCCAGAAGAGGACAGGGAGAATATCATGTGGTCAGATGAAACCAAAATAGAACATTTTAGTAAAAACTCAAGTCGTCGTGTTTGGAGGAAGAAGAATGCTGAGTTGCATTCCAGGAACACCATATCAACTGTGAAGCATGGGGGTGGAAACATCACGCTTTAGGGCTGTTTTTCTGCAAAGGGGACAGGACGACTGATCCGTGTTATGGGAAGAATGAACGTGGCCATGTATCATGAGATTTTAATCTAAACCTCCTTCCATCAGTGAGAGCATTGAAGATGCAACGTGGCTGGGTCTTCCAGCATGACAATGATCCCAAACACACAGCTCGGGCAACGAAGGAGTGGCTCTGTAAAAAGCATTTCAAGGTCCTGGAGTGGCCAGTCTCAACCCCATAGAAAATTTGTTGAGGGAGTTGAAAGTCCATGTTGCCCAGCGACAGCCCCAAACATCACTGCTCTAGAGGAGATCTGCATGGAGGAATGGACCAAAATACCAGCTACAGTGTGTGCAAACCTGGTGAAGACTCACAGGAAACGTTTGACCGCTATCATTGCCAACAAAGATTATGTTACAGAGTATTGAGTTGAACTTTTGTGGTTGACCATATACTTATTTTCCACCATAATTTGCAAATAAATTCTTTAAAAATCCTACAATGTGATTTTCTGGATTTTTTTTCTCATTATGTCTCTCATAGTTGAAGTGTACCTACAAGTATGATGAAAATTACAGACCTCTCTCCCGTCTTTCTAAGTAGAACTTGCACAGTCAGGGACTGACTAAATACTTTGCAGTTTTGCAAGTTCTCCCACATAGAAATCATGGAGGTGTCTGAAATTTTCATCTTAGGTGCATGTCCACTGTGAGAGACATAATCTAAAAAAAAAAAATCCGGAAATCACAATGTATGATTTTTTAATAATTTATTTGTATGTTACTGCTGCAAATAAGTATTTGAACACCTGTGAAAATCAATGTTAATATTTGGTACAGTAGCCTTTGTTTTTAATTACAGAGGTCAAACGTTTCCTGTAGTTTTTCACCAGGTTTTTGTTGTGAAAGTGACGTGACACAGACCCACAACAGGGGGCGGTAATGAACGGACAATGGATAAGCCAAAAAGTAACAATTTAATGTTGTGTATCGCACAACAACATACAGACAATAACAATATGGTGGACTGTCAATCATACACCAGGTGACGTGTGGGCAGGCTCGACGATAGAAGACGCCTGGCGAGAGAAGAGCCGGATCCCCACACAGCTTCCACCACCAACGGAGCTGAAGAACACCGGCGCCGCCAAGCTCTGCGCCCCAGGTGGCCGCTGTCTTCAGCAGTCAGACCCGGTACTGCTGGCAGAAAACAGAGACAGTCCTGATGAGTGTGAGTTCGCACACTCAGTAATCCCACAGTCAGTGTTTAGTTAGGAGGGAGAACCTCCACCTCCATTCACACACTTGTGCAGCTCCTGTTTAACCACTTATCTTGGTTTGGGGTGTGAGGCGAAGCCGTCGCTGATCACACCAAACGCCAATCCCACAGATAAGGCAGAACACCACAGGATAACGGCTGCAAAAGAAGTTCAGGTTATCACTCAATGATTTGAGTCAGCAGAGAAAGTTACCTGAATGGTAGCTGATTTCTCGGCGGGGAGGTGGAGTTGCAGTCCGGCCTTTATGGTGGTGGTGATGAGTAGTGGATGAGTGACAGCTGGTACGGATGATGAGTGACAGCTGTCACTCCTGGTTGCTCTGACGCCCTCTCGTGCTTGAAGCCCGCACTTCAAGCAGGGCGCCATCTTGTGGTGGTGGGCCAGCAGTACCTCCTCTTCAGCGGCCCACACAACAGTTTTCACACACTGCAGCAGGGATTTTGGTCCACTCCTCCACACAGATCTTCTCTAGATCAGCCAGGTTACTGGGCCATCGCTGAGAAACACAGAGTTTGAGCTCCCGCCAAAGATTTTCTATTGGGTTTAGGTCTGGAGACTGGCTAGGCCACTCCAGAACCTTGATATGCTTCTTACGGAGCCACTCCTTGGTTATCCTGGCTGTGTGCTTCGGGTCATTGTCATGTTGGAAGACCCATCCACGACCCATCTTCAGTGCTCTGAGGGAAGGAGGTTGTTCCCCAAAATCTCCCAATACATGACCCCGGTCATCCTTTCCTTAATACAGTGCAGTTGTCCTGTCCCTTGTGCAGAAAAACACCCCAAAGCATAATGCTTCCACCCCCATGCTTCACAGTAGGGACGGTGTTTTTGGGATGGTACTCAGCATTCTTCTTCCTCCAAACACGGCGAGTGGAATTAAGACCAAAAAGTTCTATTTTGGTCTCATCTGACCACATAGCTTTCTCCCATGACTCCTCTGGATCATCCAGATGGTCATGGGCAAACTTAAGACGGGCCTGGACATGTGCTGATTTAAGCAGGGGAACCTTCCGTGCCATGCATGATTTTAACCCATGACGTCTTAGTGTATTACCCACAGTAACCTTGGAAACAGTGGTGCCAGCTCTCTTCAGGTCATTGACCAGCTCCTCCCGTGCAGTTCTGGGCTGATTCCTCACCTTTCTTAGGATCATTGATACACCACGAGGTGGGATCTTGCACGGAGTCCCAGTCTGAGGGAGATTGACAGTCATGTTTAGCTTCTTCCATTTTCTAATAATTGCTCCAACAGTTGATCTTTTTTCACCAAGCTGCTTGGCAGTTGCCCCGTAGCCCTTTCCAGCCTTGTGGAGGTCTACAATTTTGTCTCTGGTGTCTTTGGACAGCTCTTTGGTCTTAGCCATGTTAGTAGTTGGAGTCTTACTGATTGTGTGGGGTGGACAGGTGTCTTTATGCAGCTAACGACCTCAAATAGGTGCTTCTAATTTAGAATAATAAGTGGAGTGGAGATGGACTTTTTAGAGGCGGACTAACAGGTCTTTGAGGGCCAGAATTTCTGCTGAACGGCAGGTGTTCAAATACTTATTTGCAGCAGTTACATACAAATAAATTATTTTAAAAAATCATACATTGTGATTTCTCTCACAGTGGCCATGCAGCTAAGATCACAAAATCGCAGGGGCGGACGGATTGACGCGTCGGGCGGCGCACCCGCCACAGGAAAAACACCTCCGTGTTGATAACCATTTGTAAAATCCAGGCGGCTTTTGGTGGCTTTCAGTTGAGTGAGTATCTGAGAAATTGTTTAACAGCAGGGCATGTTCCAACTTGTCCTTAAGGCTTCCAACAGAGGTGTTTTTTCTGTGGTGGGCGCACCGCGCCGACGCGCCAATCCATCCACAAATCTTTCATTAAAAAAATCTCCTTTAACAGTGGAATGTCCGGATAAACTGCTGATTCCAACCTCTTCTGAAAGTTCTCTGTTCTCTCACAACGTCCTGGGTCAACAGAGGCTTAAATTTGGAGGTTTTCAGCTTGAAACAGGATGATGACGTCGCCTCGGAGTGCTGCGCGATGTCCCGCTCCGTGGGAAGTCCTTACAGCGATAGGAACAATCCAAAATCTCTCATCAGCCGTTAAAATTTACACCGAAAACCAGCTGAATTTCTCGAATGGTCTCCACTCGTATGTGCCTCACAGTTCTTGAAAAAATTTTGATCAAGCACAGCGCCAGTCTCTCAGCAACTTCTCAGACAAAGGAATTCCGACGAGGGGGCTGGACCACTCCTTCCACAAAGCGTGCTCACAGGCGAATGACGTCACCGACACGCGTGAAAAAACTCTTGCATGTCCACGAGGGTTCAAGCTTGGCTGATGTAATCACACGTGATTCAAATCCATATGGTTTTTTTAAAAAAATAATAAGGTTGGATACTTTTCTCACAGACCTCATATATATATATATATATATATATATATATATATATATATATATATATATATATATATATATATATTTTTTTTTTTTTTTTTTTTTTTAGAAAACGTATCAGTTTGCTTTGTGCAGTTCCAGCCAGACAGGAAACCAACACATGCAGTCAGTCTGGTCACTTTTCAAAATCAAATGCTGTGGATCGTATTTCACATCATTAATTCAACAGGATGTCATACCCAGTAGAAATAACAAAATTAAAGCATACAACCCCCCAACAGTAGAACCAAAATCAAGAAAAAATGGACAAAGTCTACAAATGTTGGGATCTGAAGTTAATTGATGTCTGACACTGATATTAAGCCCCATGTCCACCAAGTGGTTCAGGTCGGTACTGCACGGTGTAAGGCGGATCACAAACAGAGTAATTTAACATTATTTTATTTTACCTTATTTTTTATCTCGGTGGACTCTGTTCATTGCGTACAGACTGCTGATGAGTGGACTGACTGTGAGAAACGCTGCTGTGAATGTGACTCTTTAACATTTTAAAGCACCCGTTGCTGATCAGGTCTCAGACCTGAAGAATGAAGCGCTGCAATGATTTAAACTTTCAAAGTGCTGTCGCTGTCTGTGTAATCATCACACCAACAGTGATGGTGCTTTAAAAGATCACATGATCACAGCGCTTCATTCTTCAGGTCTGATCAGATCTGATTGATCACATCAGACACATCACTGCACCAAGTCACAGAGATTCATTCTCCATCATCATGTCCGTGTGTGTGGTCCGGTCCAATATGTCCCTTTGCCAGTCAAAGAGGGAAAAACCCATCTGGTGTGCCGAACCCAGTCTGGACCAGACTGCAGTCACATCATCACAGGCCGGTTCCATCAAGTCGCCCTGATGTCGGTTGCAGACCTTCCACTTCCACGCAGAGACAAACTCCTGCACTGGGATTCATTAAGGGGCTGTGAGGTGGAAAGAAAACCTGTATGAAGTGAAGCGCTCAGGTATCAGGAGGGCACGCTGACGCCCACGTGGTCCCAAACTCTGACACAGAGTGCTGCTGAATATCATCAGTAATGATGGATCTCGGTCGTCCTCGTCCTCGTCCTCCACCTCCCACATCAACTCTTCCTTCTCTGTCTCTCTGTGTGTTTCTGTCAGGTCAAAAAGGAGACGCTGTTATCTTCTTCAGGGAGGTAGTGGCGTCACGGTTTGCACATGATTTAAGAGGTTTTACTTTGTCATCTGATGGTTAATAATCACATTATTCCCTTTGATTGTTTTGGGTGCAGAGAGTCAGACTCAGAGAATCAGACTCAGAGAATCAGACTCGGACGCGCAGGTATCAGGAGGTGACTTTTCTGACTTTCTGCAATTTATGATGAAATAATGCTGAATTTATGTGGAAATGATTGTTGTACATTGTTGTTGCTGAGATAGATGATGACTGGAGGGACATTTTAAGCAGAAATGAGACAATAATCGCTTAACGCTGTTGTGTCCGACTGACTTCCACGTCAGAGGGGAGGGCTGTCAGTCAAACATCACTCTCCAGAGACAACCAATCACAGCAGAACCAGTGCTGACCTGGTTCCCTCCCCCATAGTGCCAAAATCCAACCCCCATAGTGCCGGAAGTTTCAAGTGAGAGAGCAGGAATTCCCTGCGTGTGAGCAGAAATCAAGTGCAAGCGGGTGGGGGTGCGTCGGTCCTTGCGGCAGCACCTTTGTGCACGCGCGCAGAGAAAATTTACGCGTGTGCAGTTAATATGTACGCATGAAGGCATTTTTTATGTGTATGGTTTTGGCGTTGATCTGCTGCCATATGATCACATCAGTAGAAATGTGTGTGTTGAGTTGTGAGTTTTGTTGTGTGTAAAAGCTGACTTTAGCTAACTTTAAAACTTTAATTATGCCGCATCGCGAGTCCTGTGATGTAATTATTGCACACGTGCACATCGCGATGGCGACACTCAAATGATACAGCGTGCAGCCGCAGCAGCTGGTTGCTTTGCCTCTATTTCTTGCAGCTAATGTGTCCAAGGGGTGATGGGGTCCCAGCCTTGCATGACAGCATTGTAAACAATGCCATCAGAGAGCCCTCTGCTGGATCAGTTACGTAATGACAAAACTTTCAACAGTCAGAGTGTTTCTCTGCATCGTCTGTTCACTAAAATAAAAGTTTACATATCTGCAAAAAATAATGCTAATACTGATATATTCGGGCTGATATCAACCAACCAATGGATATATTTATAGGGCTGGATTTCTGAGTCACTAGTCCAGTTTTTAGACGACTAGTTGTTTGTCGTTGTAAAAAGTGGGAGACTGGTCGAGGTTTTCATCCAAACCTTTAATTGTATAAAGAGCTTTGATATTAACAAGCTTCTAACATCTTTACTTGTCATAAGCAGGTGGATCTGTGGGATAGGACTTGAAATACCGATGGGTAGACCAGCATTACATTCCAGACGTGCCTCAGGCTGCCTGTTTGTGTCCTTGGATAAGTCACTCTTCATCTACATTGTCCCAGTCCACCCAGTCGTGAATGGGTTCCGGCCTGGGCTGGGGAAGTAACTTGTACTGTACTGGCATCGTATCCTGGACTAGTCCAAGACTCCAGTCATCTTCATACTATAGAATCTGGGGCTAGCACTGGCCCGAAGAAGACCTTTGACCAGTAGTCTTCAGTAGTACGTCCCTTCGGCTTCTCCCTTGTTTTTCCACTCGAGGGCTCCACAGCAAATCTGAGGCCGACTTGTATGTTGAATTGGCACAAACTTTACACCAGATACCAATGGTGATGCAACTCCACATTACATGGAGAACGGGCAGGGGTGGTGTTTGAACTGAGAACCTTCTGCAGCGGAAACAAGCACATGAACTGCTGTGTCAGCAGCTTTTGTTTTATTGGGTTTCAAGTATCAAAGCCTCAGTGATAACATGAACTATTTGAGCCAAATGACATCTGATGAGAGGTGTCATAAGCCAGTCAGTGGTTTCACCGATTCGAGGTTGTGCAGGTTTTTTGGAGTCTTGGGGTGGACTTGTTTCATTCAGGGTTGCTGCAGATGTCAGTAAACCTTTGGCTGAAGTCCAGCTTCACGCCGCAGCTCTTCAGGAAAGCAGCCTGCTGGCAGCAGATATGAGCTGCATAGATGTTTTGTTGAGTTTCTGCCGCGTTCGCCGCCCCGGTGCATGATAGTTACGGTCTTACTGATCAGAGCGTGCCAGCAGTTACTCTCTTAGTATGTGGACTGGTGAGGGACAGTGGGGTCGCTGTGTTCACAGTAAAGTATTTACGGTGCGATTCATCCGCCTCGTGTGGTTCATATTCTGATGAACCGGGTTGAGCGGCGGCTCTGAGTCCAGCCATTGTTGCAGTTCAGTCATGGCGACCGGGCTCCTTTCTTCTCCCCGCCCCCGTGTCATGTGGTTAAACGCCATGTGCTCAGAGTTTTCCCTCCCCCCTGGGCACGGTGACCCGTCTTGCTGCCTCTTTCACTCCCTCTCTGTGCTTCCTCGCTGCTCGCTCCTCCTCTGGCTGGCCGGCGACCTTTCTGACCTCTCCGGCACTGACTGGAGCAGCGTGGATTGGCTGAACTCTGGGCTGGTGGTCAGAGGGATGGGTAGGTGGGGGCGGAGCAAGCCCGCGGTTGCATTGGCGTGATGACGACCAGCTGCATTTTGCAGAATTATCTTAGATGCCACATTTTTAAAAGATAATACCAAATCATAAACTCTTATAGTTTATTTTTTTTTTAATTAAAAACTGCATTTGCCTGATAATATGTGTGGCTTTTGATGGATTTTGTTGTGTTTTTCATTTACTGCCTTCAGTCAGCAACAAGCTTCTTAATAACATTTACCCCAATCAGAATTCATTTTGATGGTCTATTGAAAGAAACTGGCTCCAATTTAAAAATATAACACAAAGCTAAAATACCCTCAGCCCTATGAGCGTTGTGTTCTTTATCAATTGCAGTCATTTAATTAATTATTAAGATCCTATTGTCTTATGTACAACTTGTACATGTTCAAATCAAACATCATTTGTTCATGTTGTGCAAATCATGGAATATTTGTAGATCAGCCTGGTAGATAATTTCTGCTCATTTCTTTATTTTATGTTAGTTATCAAGTATTTGTCTGTGTTATTTGTTTGGAAGTTCTGAGAAATTTAAGTTTCACTTCCATCATATGTAACTATATCTAACCCTAACCCCTAACCGTAACCCCTAACCCTAACCCTAACCCCTAACCCCTAACCCCTAACCCCTAACCCCTAACCCCTAACCCCTAACCCTAACCCCTAACCCCTAACCCCTAACCCTAACCCCTAACCCTAACCCCGCGTTTCAGACACAGGGAGAGCTCCCCCTGTTGGTGAGAGCCAGTAACATTAGAAATGTGAGACTAAACCACACCCATTGTTAACACCCACATTGTGTAAAAGTGTTGTACAAGATACTTTATGTGCCTTCACAAGATGGACACTGTCTGTGAGGGACACAGGCCTGGTTTGGGTCGTGACCTTTAATAAACTAAAAATGACAAATACACTGGTTTGGTTCTTGGTAAGGGGCAGTAAATTACATGAACGAACCAGGTAAAAATAACAAGCCAATTAACTACACAGGAAGTTAGCTTTGAGTTAGTGGAAGTTAGCATGCATGCTAACATCTGAAAAATGTCTTGTAAATAAGTTCAGAGGTGTTTATTTTCGCTAGATTTTGCATAATATATGAGAAACACAGAAAACAAAGCAGTTTTGGAGAGACCAGCTGCTGACATCACAGTGCAGCTCTGCTCTGATTGACTGTCACCCACGTCACTCAAGAAAATAAAAAATAAAATTGAACAGATTGAAACACAATGTGACTTTTTAACCTCTTAAAATAGGTCAAGGTTAGCTGTCTGTCCAAGGTCTGTGTCCCAAGAAGTGTCCCATGGGAATTTGAAAACTCTGGCAGTAACAGGACTGGACTCATGCTGAGCACAGACAGACGGACGGACAGACGATGGACAGACAGATGGATGGACAGACGATGGACAGATGAACAGACAAATGGATGGACAGACGGACAGACGATGGACAG
>NW_022986276.1:206624-221624 GCF_902500255.1 Thalassophryne amazonica
GAGAGGAGAGAGACAGAGAGAGACAGAGAGAGAGAAGAGAGAGACAGAGAGAGACAGAGGGAGAGAGA
The DNA here is from genome assembly GCF_902500255.1 of Thalassophryne amazonica. NCBI lineage: Eukaryota > Metazoa > Chordata > Actinopteri > Batrachoidiformes > Batrachoididae > Thalassophryne > Thalassophryne amazonica. The sequence goes on from NW_022986276.1 coordinate 206,693, forward strand.
GACAGAGAGAGAGAGAGAGGGAGAGAGAGAGATAGAGAGAGACAGAGACAGAGAGACCGAGAGAGAGAGAGAGACAGAGAGAGAGACAGAGAAAGAGAGAGAGAGAGAGAGACGGTCCTCTGCTGCGCACCGGAAGTCGTATTTTGCACCTGATAAAAATAGACTCGTGTGACCAGAAAAATAGGTACGCCTGCACTGAACAGTCCAGATCGTTAGACATTGTAGTGTGTGTGTGTGTGTGTGTGTGTGTTTTCAGTGTGCACAACAGGGTGATGCTGATGTCTTCATATGTAGGTCAGAAATACTGTGCATGCAGTATTTCTGACCTACATGTTGACATGTCAATAAAACAAGTAAAAAGAGTAAATGGGTGCGACCTCATTGTTAAATCTCAAAATCAAAAGGAGACTCGCCACAGCGGCTGCGAGGTGCGTCAGCATGGCGGGTAAATGTCAGCGCGGCACTTTTATTTATTTTCCTGAATCCTCGTCCCAGCAGGACGCTGAGAATCTGCAGAATCCAGTCCTGTTTTCTTTCCCTCCTGTGCCCTGCCCCCCCACGGTGGGGGTCAAAGGTCAGAGTTGCAGAGTGTGTGTGTGAGAATTGGTTTGGGGGGGAGATGTGGCCGCAGAGGTGCCAGGAATGTAAATGAGACTTAAAATTGTCAATTTGCTGTAAATTTTAAGACGTTCCCCCGGACCACCAAAAACCATCTTAATTTCTCGAATGGTGTCCACTTTGATGTCCCTCACAGTTTCTGAAAAAATTTTGATCAAGCAAAGCGGCAGTCTCTGAGCCATTCTTAAACAATGAAAAAACCACGAGAGGGGTGGACCACTCCTCACTCAAAGCCTGCTCACAGGCGAATGACGCAACCGACAGGCGTGAAAAAACTCACGCATGCGCACAAAGGTTCAAGCTTGTCTGACGCAATCACACGTGATTCAAATCCATATGGTTTTTGAAAAAAATAATAAGGTCGGATACTTTTCTAATAGACCTCGTATTTAGAGTTCTAGAGCAAAGCCACAAATTTGTATCTGAGGCCAACCTGCACAGTTTAGGTAACTCTCAGTGTGAGAAAATATAGTTTTTATTTTAATTATGGAAGTCTGAGCATTTTTAAACTGTGTTTTTCTCCTTTAAAAACTGGACTTGCAGGGTCGATATATGAACTTCTAAACAGACCCTCAACAGAGTTATTTCAGCTAATCTGATGGGGTCATGAGGTTGCTGGTGTCTGGTGTCTTATGTCGAGGTCTTTCGTGTCCTCATCATTCCCGTCTTCCTGTACGGTTGTGAGACGTGGACACTAAGGGCCCCTTCACACATAACACGATTGAAGCCGAAGGAGCAATTGTATGCCAGTTGTGAAAAATCAGAGCTGCCTCGAACGCCTCGTACACCTCTTGCTACGCCTATTTGTGCACACCAGCGGCTGAAAGACAGAGTGTACCCTGTGAGAGCCTGTTCGATCCCTCTCACGGCAAGTGTCGGTCAAATTCCAGGTGACACACACGAACATCCAACACTTAGAAAATGTGGTGCCATTCCTGCTGTCAGCATGAAAACCTACCTGGCGCAGCCCTCAATGTGTGATTACTGTCGTTCCTTTCGACTTCCTCCGGGGAATGATACCTTCATCGTGTGGCGTTTTGCGGACTTCTGTTGGCTCAGATCAGCTGTCCCAGGTGCTGACTACGAGCATTTCATCTGCCCCCGGCGTATCCGTGTCTGCAGGTGAGGGTCAGTAGAGGAAAATCTCCATCCTGTCGCACGTGGTTCAGGAAATGTGGACCACACGCTGCTGCACTTCGCTCTTATAAATGCGAGGTCTCTCACAAATAAAACTTTTATTCTGAACGACTTCTTTTCCTCACTTGGGCTGGATATCCTCATGTTGACGGAAACGTGGACTAAACCAGGTGACTACAGCGTCTTCACGGAGCTCCTCCCCCCTCGCTGCTCTTTCCTCTGTTCGCCTCGTGCGTCTGGTCGGGGAGGCGGAGTTGCCACCGTCTTCAAGGATAAATTTGCATGCAAGTTTTTACATGCAAATAATTATTCCTCTTTTGAAGTACAGCTGTTCCTGATGGATTTTTCTTGTCCAATATTATGTGCTGTGGTCTATCGTCCACCTAAATATAATAAGGACTTTATTCAGGAGTTCTCTGAGTTCTTAGCTGAGTTGGCCCCCAAATATGATCACATTCTAATCTGTGGAGATTTTAATATCCACGTTTGTTGCCAGTCTGATCAGGTGGCCACTGACTTTAAACGTCTTCTGACATCTTTTGATTTAACTCAGATTGTGGATAAACCAACCCACAATGCTGGACACACTCTGGATTTGATTATCACTCATGGGCTCATATTGTCTCTTACAGAAATATCAGACACTCCCATTTCAGATCATTTCCCAATTCTTTTTGACGTTCTTGGTCCTCCACCAAGCCTCCCGCCCCACCTTCTCGCTGCAGGATTATTACTTCTTCAACTGCTGGGGAATTTGCAACTACTTTTATGAATATGGAGATTCCTACCTATTATGAAGAGTCTCTCCCTCAAGGCCCAGATAGCCTTTTATCGTCTTTCCATACCACCTGTACTGGGATCCTTGACAAAATCGCTCCTTTTATGTGCAGGTCTTCTAAACCAAGGGCTGACCCCTGACTAAATGACACTACTCGTGCACTCAGGCAGCACTGCAGACAGGCAGAACATCACTGGAAGAAGGACAGACTACATGTGTCATTGGAGATTCTTAAGGACAATCTTGCTCGGTATCAGAGGGCAGTGAAGGAAGCTAAATCCCAGTATCTGTCTGACATTATTTCCACAAATGGACATAGCCCTCACGTGTTGTTCAACACAGTTAATTTGGTTGTGAACCCCCACACCCCTCATTTTGAAAATGCCACTGTTTCTACCTGTGAGGACTTTTTTTTGTGGATAAAGTGATGTCAGTGAGAGCACTGAGAAGCTGCAGTATTAATCTGGAGGAGTCTTACTGCTGCTCACTCTGCAGTGTTTGATCATTTTGATCCCATCACTTTGACATCCCTCACTGACACTGTTAAATGCATGAGGGTCACTAACTGCCCTTTAGATTTTCTTCCTGCTAAATTACTGAAAGAAGTGTTCACCACTGTTGGCCCGTCCCTCTTGATTTTAATTAATATGTCTTTAAGTTCAGGATGCTTTCCTGATGCTTTCAAACATGCTGTGGTGAGACCACTGCTTAAAAAACCACGCCTTGACACTTCTGTTCTATCTAATTTTGACCTGTGTGAAATTTGTCTTTTATTTCAAAAATTATTGAAGAAGTTGTTTTTAAACAGTTACAAGTGTTCTTAGATAGAAATTTTATTCTTGAAAAATTTCAGTCAGGGTTCAGAACAAGGCACAGCACAGAATCTGCACTCCTCAAAGTCCACAACGATGTGGCTCTGTCGCTTGATGCTAAATGTCCAGTTCTTTTAGTGCTTCTTGACTTGACAGCAGCATTTGATACTGTTGATCACAGGATTCTCTTGTCTGGTTTAAAGCACCATGTGGGCATTTGTAGCACAGCATTAAAGTGGTTTAGTTCCTATGTAATGAACAGAACATTTTCTGTCATGATAGGTGACTTGTCCTCCTCTGCTGGAACCTTGTCTTGTGGAGTACCCCAGGGTTCCATTTTGGGCCCCATTTTGTTTTGTCTCAATATGTTACCACTGGGCTCCATTATGGAGAGACATAACATGTCTTTTCACTGCTATGCAGATGACCTGCAGATTTATCTGCCAGTGTCTTCAAATACAAATGACGCTATCAGACTGCATGGCTGATATAAAGCTGTGGCTACAGCAAAATTTTCTTCATTTGAACAAGGACAAAACTGATTACATTTTGTTTGGTGACCCTGCTCTTCTAGGTTCTGGTTTGTTGTCTGCGTCTTTGAAACCTATAGTAAGAAATCTTGGGGTGGTATTTGACAATTCTTTTAGATTTGACAAACAAATTGACAGCGTGGTAAGAACAGGTTTTTATCAGTTGCATCTTTTATCGAAGGTTAAACCATTTTTAAACCACACTGACCTTGAAAAAACTATCCACACTTTTATTAGCTGTAGAATTGACTGCTGTAATGCCCTTTATGTCGGAGTTCCTCAGACATCTCTGAGTCGTCTCCAGCTGGTGCAAAACGCTGCAGCCTGATTTTTAACAAACATATCAAGACGTCAGCACATCACCCCAGTTCTTTTTAATTTGCACTGGCTTCCTGTCTCTTTTAGAGTTGATTTTAAAATTTTGATGTTTGTCTTTAAAGCCCTTAATGTCCTGGCCCCTCCTTATTTGACTGAGCTTTTGCATCCTTGTGTCTCAAACAGGTCTTTGAGGTCTGTAAATCAGCTTTTACTGGAGGTGCCCAGGTCCAGGTCTAAATGCTGGGGTGATCGGGCCTTCTCTGTTGCTGGGCCCAAACTTTGGAATAAATTGCCCCCTGAAATGAGAATCATCACTGACTTGGAGCTTTTTAAGTCCAGGCTCAAGACGTATTTGTTCAGGCTGACTTTTAACACTCAGTAGCACGATGGCGCTTTATTTCATGCTATTAAATGTTTTTATGCATATTTTATTTAATTGTTTTTGTAATGGTTTTACTGCTGGATATTTGTTTTTACCATGTTTTGTTTTTTAAATTTTGTTGTAAAGCACTTTGGTCACTTTGAGTGTTGTAAAGGGCTCTAGAAATAAACTTGATTGATTGATTGATTGACGACGTGTCAGATTAAACACACAGAGACCACAGCCAGGATGCAAGTATTTTATTCGTAGGATATTTCAGCTGGTATGTAAATTCTCAACCAATCACAAAAGCCCCTGTCACAGTTGCATATTCGTAGAGCTGCTCATTGCAGCGTTGTGTTTCATTTAGTACGCCCGAAATACGCGCGTACTCAGCCTTTAACAGTTTTCGTTCATACATACAGCTGCGTGTGTTCACGTTTTAATGTGTGCACACAGTCGCTGTCAGGACTGGACGAGGGCAGGACACAAATGCAGGCTCGACAAAGGGATATATACTTAAAGGGTGGTTTATTCAGGCTTGGGATCGATAACAGCAAGGCAGTCCACGGAGCAAAAGTACTTGACAAGGATTAAGCTGAAGACGTGGTCCAAAGAACAAGCAAGGTCAAAACACGAGCAAACAGGTATGTCAGAGCAGAGGCAAAAAACAGGATCCAGAACACAAAACAGAGTCCAAAAACAAGGCTTGGCAAAACAAGAACGAAACAAGAGGGTGGTAAGTGAGTGAATCAACGAACGAGCGGGGAAGAAGTGAACAGACGCAGGTTAAATAGGGACAGGTGTTAATCAGGAAATGAGGTGCAGGTGGAGGAGGAAAGGCCTGGAAAGGGGGGCGTGGTCAGGTGACAGCTAAGAGGCCAATGATGCAGAAGGGCGGTGACAAATGGGCAAGAGAATGACAGATGAAGGGGCGTGGCTGACTGAGAGGACAAAGTGCAGGTGCGGAACTGAGAGTGCAGTGATCCGGAAAAGACTGTGGAAACAATGAGAGACTGACAAGCAGGAGCAAGAGAAAGGTGATCAGATACAAACATGACAATAAGAGATAGTACAAAGAAAACCACCCTAACTTGAACAAAACTGAAAAGCATACAGGAACGTGATAAGTGAATCATGGGAAATAATACAATAAACCTACTTAGAACAGACAGAAGAAACTACAAGAAAACAAAACTGAAAACCAAAACCAGAAATACCCAAATACTTAACAGAAGAGAGAACAGTAACATAAGCAAATAAACACTAAATGCTGAAACATAACAACAGACTGTGGGTAAACTAGAATGGAACTAAAACATAGCTGTAAAGTAACAAAGAAAGAAAGTGACAAAGCAATATGAGAACACTGAATAAACGTGAAGAAAGAGGCAATAACAAAACAAGACTAAAACATAACTGAGGTGAAAAGTAACAAAGGAAGAAGGTGACAAAGCAAAAATCAGAACATGGAAAAAAAACCCCACATGAAGAAAAAGGTAATTAACAAAACGAGGCTGATGCCAAAGGAACAGAACTAAATGAAGAAGGGACATATGGGCTGAAGCCTGGAAACGGCCGGGACATGACAGTCGCGTGTGCCATGCCACACCAGTTTCAGTGCTATTTTCTGCCTCTGTGGAAGTGCACTCTGTTCTCTACTGCATGGTGTGGTGCGGCTCAAAAACAGTCATATAACATTATTATTATTAATTAATTAATTAATTATTTTTTTTATGCAGCGAGTTTGTATTTATTTGCGTATTTCCAGCTTTGATCAGACTGATCGATCAGGGCATTTGATGAGTGCTCCGACATGCAGCAAGTGCGCGTTTATTTTAAAGAGTCACAGCTCTGATTAGACACACAGAGAGGGGGGGGGAGCGCGCGCGAGAGAGTGCTTTTATTTTATTTTATTTTAAGGAGTCTGATAGAGGAGAGAGAGCGGTTTGATTTTAAGGAGACTCAGACTCCTCAAAATAAAAGCAGAGAGAGAGAGAGAGAGAGAGAGAGCGGTTTTATGAAACGATGCGACACAGTGAAACAGTCCTCATATAATGAGTCCAGTATGATAAAGTGAAGCAATGATCTTGCAGTATTTATAGCTCCAGAAGAACAACAGGGAGATGTGAAATGGCGCACAGTACCGTGTTGAAGCGTGGGCAGGCTCACAATAGCGGACAGTAGCACGGCGCTGTGTGTACTCGCGTGAAGACTCCATGCTGTGCTGTACGCCGAAGAAAATTAAACAGGTTTAATTTCTTCCGTTTCTTATTTATTTTTTAATTTATTTGACAGGGACAATACAATCAGACATAACTACAAATCAAAGCTTTTAGCTGATGTGATGCATACAGAGTATAGCAACAAGTGCTAATTTACAACTCCCGTCCCTGGTTAGGCTTTTCTACTCTAACACGACCTAAAAAACATCTTAATTTACATTTGAACATCTATAATAAATAGAACAGTGCAATTCAAACTCTCATCTCACTCATCTCATTCATTCACTCTCATATGTTTACTGGTGGGTACAGTTTTGGTTTGATTTAAGCCAAGATTTAAGTTTAAAGGTGAACATTTTCAACTCGCTGACGGCCTTAATAACTGTGGGCAGTGAGTTCAAGAGTTTACAGCTTTTGTAAGAAAAGGCTGACTGTCCAAACGAGGTTCTGCACTTGGGGATGGTACAGTTATGATTTAAGCTACCTCTTGTTGTCCTGCTGCTGTTTGGTCTCCCTATAAATTCCCTAAGTGGTTCTGGAGCCACATTGTGGTAGCATTTAAAAAATAATTTTAGAAAACAGAAATTGCTAAAACTGTCAAAACTCAATAAGTTATGTTTGTGGAGGATTTGACAGTGATGATGACGGATTGGTTTTCTGTCCATAATTTTGATTGCTTGATTGTAAAGTGAACCAATGCCAATACGCAGCAGTACAATACTGCTGCGTATTAAGAAAAAACTCCTCATGAAGTGGGCGTAGAGCTGCTCATTACAGCGTAGAGGATACGCTGTAATGAGCAGCTCTACGAATACGCCACTGTGACAGGCGCTAAAGTCAGTACTAACTACATTATTCACGTGATTAGCATACGATTAACATACCAACGCACACACGCCAAAAGATGAACAAACACTGGCCCCCACTTGCATTCTGGGTAAAATGTACTGATAATCAATTAAGTTGTATAAAGTGCTTCAAAAAGCCAAGTTTCGTGCTGTTGGAGTGCAATGATGTTGGAATAATCCCCAAAATTTCTCCTGTTTGCTCACAAAAAGTAGACAATTTAATGCTGGAGTCTGACTTGTGCATTTTAATCTTTAAACTAACGTATCACTCCATAAAAAAGTTTTCATTTATGGAATGAATCATTAGTTTAGAGCAGTGCTTCTCAATTATTTTCTGTTCTCCCCCCGAGGAAGAGGAAAACATTTCACCCCCCCCACTCTCCACCGTGACTATAAATAGTATCATTTGTCCATAAAATTGTTATAAGGACACCTCTGCATAACATTGTATCCTTATTAACATTAAATAAAACAAAAAAATAAAGATATTTAGATCAACTTACAGCAGCTGCTTTGAGATCTCTGCTCCTGGACGTCCCAGCTGGGCGACACATATCGTGTTATGAAGGACATGAACTTACACTGTCCTCCATGAGACACGTGTCTGTGCTTGCTGTCCTCATGTGGAAATACATAAAACATCTTTCGCCTTTGCGCCGGGCTGCAGCGGCCGCACATAGTGTACCTCTGCAGGCTCTGGGCTGGCCAGACATGTGTGTCCATACATTGTCTAATTACTCTTTTTTGAAACCATACATTAATCTCCTTGTTGATTTTAGCCATTTTATGCTCATGTTATAAGACAGCGACTGTAGCACAGTGGTAAAGTTTCCATCTGTTAATCACAGCTTTTGTAAATTGCAGGTTCAAATCCTGCAAGTGGCATTTATTTTTTATTTAACCAGGGTTATTTATCAACCCAGTGATTTTCACTAATTATACACCAATATCTCATCTATCAGTGTCCGGTGATTGTAGTAATTACTTATATACCATAATAAGACATAATGAGAGCGCCCTGCTTCATTCATGTCATGTCATGACTGTATGACCATGGGCCATATACAGAGGAACAGAGGGTTCATACTTGTGTTGCCCACTTGATAAGAGGGATTCAATAAAATGTGATGTGTTTTTTTCCCCAGAGCAGCGGCGCAATGTGGTGCAACACGTTCCAGCTGTTTTTTTGTTTTGTTTTGTTTTTTCCCCAGAACAGCGGCACAATGTGGTGCAACACATTCCAGCTGTTTTTTTTTTTGTTTTTTGTTTTTTCCAGAACAGCTGTGCGATGTGGTGCAACACGTTCCAGCTGTTTTTTGTTTAGTTTAGTTTTTTTTTTTTTACAGAACAGTGGCGCGATGTGGTGCAACACGTTCCAGTTGTTTTGTTTTTTGGGGGGGGGTTCCAGAACAGCGGCGCGGATGCGGTGCAACACGTTCCAGCTGTTTTTTTTTTTTGTTTTTGTTTTTTTTCCAGAACAGCGGCGTGATGCAGTACAGCACGTTCCAGCTGTTTTTTTTGTTTGTTTTGTTTTCCAGAACAGCTGCGCGATGCAGTGCAACATGTTCCAGCTGTTTTTTTTGTTTTTTTTTTTTTTCCAGAACAGCGGCGCGATGCAGTGCAGTACGTTCCAGCTGTTTTTTGTTTTGTTTTGTTTTTTCCAGAACAGTGGCGTGATGTGGTGCAACACGTTCCAGCTGTTTTTTTTTTTTGTTTTTTTTTCCAGAACAGCGGCGTGATGTGGTGCAACACATTCCAACTTTTTTTTGTTTTTTTTTTTATTTTCAGAACAGTGGCGCGATGTGGTGCAACACGTTCCAGCTGTTTTTTGTTTTGTTTTTTGTTTTTTCCAGAACAGTGGCGCGATGTGGTGCAACATGTTCCAGTTGTTTTTTTTTTTTCCAGAATAGAGGCGTGATGTGGTGCAACACGTTCCAGCTGTTTTTTGTTTAGTTTAGTTTTTTTTCCAGAATAGAGGCGCGATGTGGTGCAACACGTTCCAGTTGTTTTTTGTTTTGTTTTGTTTTTTCCAGAACAGCGGTGCAATGCGGTGCAACACGTTTCAGCTGTTTTTTGTTTTTGTTTTTGTCCAGAATAGCGGCGTGATGTGGTGCAACACATTCCATCTGTTTTTTGTTTTGTTTTGTTTTTCCAGAACAGCGGCGTGATGTGGTGCAACACGTTCCAGCTTTTTTTGTTTTGTTTTTTTTTTTTTCCAGAACAGCGGCGCGATGTGGTGCAACACGTTCCAGCTTTTTTTTGTTTTGTTTTGTTTTGTTTTCCAGAATAGCGGCGCGATGTGGTGCAACACATTCCAGCTGTTTTTTTGTTTTGTTTTGTTTTTCCAGAACAGCGACATGATGTGGTGCAACACATTCCAGCTGTTTTTTGTTTTGTTTTGTTTTTCCAGAACAGCGGAGCGATGTGGTGCAACATGTTCCAGCTGTTTTTTGTTTTGTTTTGTTTTTCCAGAACAGCGGCATGATGTGGTGCAACACGTTCCAGCTTTTTTTTTTGTTTTGTTGTTTTTTTTTTCCAGAACAGCGGCGTGATGTGGTGCAACACGTTCCAGCTTTTTTTTGTTTTTTTTGTTTTTTTTTTCCAGAACAGCGGCGCGCTGTGGTGCAACACGTTCCAGCTGTTTTTTGTTTTGTTTTGTTTTTTCAGAACAGCGACGTGATGTGGTGCAACACATTCCAGCTGTTTTTTGTTTTGTTTTTCCAGAACAGCGGCGTGATGTGGTGCAACACGTTCCAGCTTTTTTTTGTTTTGTTTTGTTTTGTTTTTCCAGAACAGCGGCGTGATGTGGTGCAACACGTTCCAGCTGTTTTTTGTTTTGTTTTGTTTTGTTTTTCCAGAACAGTGGCGTGATGTGGTGCAACACATTCCAGCTGTTTTTTGTTTTGTTTTTCCAGAACAGCGGCGTGATGTGGTGTAACACATTCCAGCTTTTTTTTGTTTTGTTTTTCCAGAACAGAGGCGTGATGTGGTGCAACACGTTCCAGCTGTTTTTTGTTTTGTTTTGTTTTTCCAGAACAGCGGCGTGATGTGGTGCAACACATTCCAGCTGTTTTTTGTTTTGTTTTTCCAGAACAGCGGCGTGATGTGGTGCAACATGTTCCAGCTTTTTTTTGTTTTGTTTTGTTTTGTTTTTCCAGAACAGCGGCGTGATGTGGTGCAACACGTTCCAGCTTTTTTTTGTTTTGTTTTGTTTTTCCAGAACAGCGGCGTGATGTGGTGCAACACGTTCCAGCTTTTTTTTGTTTTGTTTTGTTGACCATAAAATTTTATTACAGAGATTAGAGCATGTCATAGCTATTAAAGGCACTGCGCTGCGGTGGTTTGAATCATATTTGTCTAATAGATTACAGTTTGTTCATGTAAATGGGGAATCTTCTTCACAGACTAAAGTTAATTATGGAGTTCCACAAGGTTCTGTGCTAGGACCAATTTTATTCACTTTATACATGCTTCCCTTAGGCAGTATTATTAGACAGTATTGCTTAAATTTTCATTGTTACGCAGATGATACCCAGCTTTATCTATCCATGAAGCCAGAGGATACACACCAATTAGCTAAACTGCAGGATTGTCTTACAGACATAAAGACATGGATGACCTCTAATTTCCTGCTTTTAAACTCAGATAAAACTGAAGTTATTGTACTTGGCCCCACAAATCTTAGAAGCATGGTGTCTAACCAGATCGTTACTCTGGATGGCATTTCCCTGATCTCTAGTAATACTGTGAGAAATCTTGGAGTCATTTTTGATCAGGATATGTCATTCAAAGCGCATATTAAACAAATATGTAGGACTGCTTTTTTGCATTTACGCAATATCTCTAAAATCAGAAAGGTCTTGTCTCAGAGTGATGCTGAAAAACTAATTCATGCATTTATTTCCTCTAGGCTGGACTATTGTAATTCATTATTATCAGGTTGTCCTAAAAGTTCCCTAAAAAGCCTTCAGTTGGTTCAGAATGCTGCAGCTAGAGTACTGACGGGGACTAGCAGGAGAGAGCATATCTCACCCGTGTTGGCCTCTCTTCATTGGCTTCCTGTTAATTCTAGAATAGAATTTAAAATTCTTCTTCTTACTTATAAGGTTTTGAATAATCAGGTCCCATCTTATCTTAGGGACCTCGTAGTACCATATCACCCCAATAGAGCGCTTCGCTCTCAGACTGCAGGCTTACTTGTAGTTCCTAGGGTTTGTAAGAGTAGAATGGGAGGCAGAGCCTTCAGCTTTCAGGCTCCTCTCCTCTGGAACCAGCTCCCAATTCAGATCAGGGAGACAGACACCCTCTCTACTTTTAAGATTAGGCTTAAAACTTTCCTTTTCGCTAAGGCTTATAGTTAGGGCTGGATCAGGTGACCCTGGACCATCCCTTGGTTATGCTGCTTTAGACGTAGACTGCTGGGGGGTTCCCATGATGCACTGTTTCTTTCTCTTTTTGCTCCGTATGCATCACTCTGCATTTAATCATTAGTGATCGATCTCTGCCCCCCTCCACAGCATGTCTTTTTCCTGGTTCTCTCCCTCAGCCCCAACCAGTCTCAGCAGAAGACTGCCCCTCCCTGAGCCTGGTTCTGCTGGAGGTTTCTTCCTGTTAAAAGGGAGTTTTTCCTTCCCACTGTAGCCAAGTGCTTGCTCATAGGGGGTCGTTTTGACCGTTGGGGTTTTTCATAATTATTGTATGGCCTTGCCTTACAATATGGAGCGCCTTGGGGCAACTGTTTGTTGTGATTTGGCGCTATATAAGAAAAAAAGTTGATTGATTGATTGATTTTTCCAGAACAGCGGCATGATGTGGTGCAACACCTTCCAGCTTTTTTTTGTTTTGTTGTTTTTTTTTTTTCAGAACAGTGGCGTGATGTGGTGCAACACGTTCCAGCTGATTGCACTGTGTTTGTGCATGTGCACGAGCATTCATGAAACGGATGTGGTTGTGTTGTGCACACCTGTGTGACCGTGCGTCCCTCACGACAGCAGGTGGAATGTTTCCTGGTTCCCCATTTCGTGTTTGGTTCATGGATTTTCTGCTGGTTTCCGTGTGAAGGGGCTCAAACCTGTGGTTTGTATTTTCCACTTTGTGTGTTTTCCTTGTTCGGGTTTTTATGACACTTTCAGATTTCCCGGTCGTCATTGTGGAGGCTGATTTTTCCGATGTTTGTCCACCTGCTGCACCAGACCACACCTGTCTCGAGTGTCCACATCTAGCAGCTGGAATGATCTGACCAAGGATGTTTATTTTGTTGTAATATCTGACCTTCTTTAGATGACCCAAAAGCAGAAAGTGTGAATAAAAAGAGCGACTGATGCATCTTCACGTCCTGCTTTCAGCACACAGAGGAAGCTGCTGGATGTTTATTTTTTAGTTTTTCATAGAATATCTCTCCTGCAGCAGCGTCGGTGTATATTTACCTCATTATCTGTTAGAGTTGATGTGAGTCGGTGATGAAGAGCAGCTGATGGAGGCGAATCAGAGCGTTTTACAGAACTGAGATCAGAGTTGGTAACGTTATATAAGGACCTGATGTTCTGTGTGTGACTCATTACACGCACGTGCCCTGCGTGTGTCGCCGTGCGTTACCCTGATGAATGTGACAACTCTGAGAGGCAGAATTTGCTCTGTCAGTCTTGAGTCAGTGTTAGCGTCTCACGTGCGGAGCGTCTTATTATCAGGGATGTTTTGCCTTGAGGTTGCAGTGTTTCATCAAATCTGTTGCAAAAAAGCTTCCACTGAGGTTCTTGGGCATCTTTTTGAAAACCATGAGCTGTTCTCCTGCTTTAAGCTATATTGTATTTAGCTGTCTGTTGTTTATGCTGTTTTCCCCCAAGGTGCAACCAGGGGGCGACACATCGCTGTGTGTAGGGAGTCATTCAGGCAGTCCTGAGACATTTCACTTTTGACCGTGTTTACGTCAGTTGTACTGACTCCATTGTCATCAGACGTGGTATATGCATTATGCATGGTGACCCCAAGAAGGCTACTGATTTGGAGGTCAAGAGGTCAAAGGTCATGGTTAATGGAGTGTACTTTGTAAGATTTGTGACTCCATTAGCTTATAGTTAGGGCTGGATCAGGTGACCCTGAACCATCCCTTAGTTATGCTGCTATAGACGTAGACTGCTGGGGGGTTCCCATGATGCACTGTTTCTTTCTCTTTTTGCTCTGTATGCACCACTCTGCATTTAATCATTAGTGATCGATCTCTGCTCCCCTCCACAGCATGTCTTTTTCCTGGTTCTCTCCCTCAGCCCCAACCAGTCCCAGCAGAAGACTGCCCCTCCCTGAGCCTGGTTCTGCTGGAGGTTTCTTCCTGTTAAAAGGGAGTTTTTCCTTCCCACTGTAGCCAAGTGCTTGCTCACAGGGGGTCGTTTTGACCGTTGGGGTTTTACATAATTGTTGTATGGCCTTGCCTTACAATATAAGGCGCCTTGGGGCAACTGTTTGTTGTGATTTGGCGCTATATAAAAAAAATTGATTGATTGATTGATTGATTAGCTTCTTTCCTAATTGCTTGATTGTCACCAACCTCGGTATGTGTGTTAGACATGGTGACCCCAAGAAGTGCATTGATTTTTGGGGCCAAAAGGTTAAAATCACTAAACTACGTTGTAACAGCCTTCTGTGAAAGGCGTCCTTTGTCACTGATAAGCTGGTAAGCAGATCTGCCCCTGGGTAAGACTGAGAACTATGTGCTTGTTTTTGTTATTCTACCGCTTTGAACAGTGAGTTGTGTTTGGTTTGGTTTCTGTGATGTTCTGTCAGTTTGTCTTGTGGCATCCATCTTGAAGCAGTAACCACAGAAGATGGTCACCCCACTGTGTCTGACCTGCTGGAGGTTTCTTCCTGCTCACGGGGTGGGGAAGGTCAAGACCTCAGCGTTCGTAGAGCTTTGAGGTATCTTCTGTTATGAATTGGTGCTTTAAAAGTAAATTGAATTGAATCTATAAAACATTAAATTATTGATAGATGCCTGTCACAGCTTCAGAGAGCCCAAGGGGACATATTTGAATGTCTAGTTTTTCCCAACTAGTCATGCAAAACTCAAAGGTATTCATTTGAGAATGATATTAAAGTTCTGCTGATGATGCAACATTTCTGCTGTCAATCTTCACACCATTTACAGATCTACCATTAAGACTCAGGAGACTAGAAGCCAGAAAAGACTTCATCCACAGTGATATTGTACAAAGTGTTCAGACAGTCTTTGGGGGAGGGCTCAACAGTACACAACAGCTCACAACAGTGAAACGGGTACGTTGGTCTCGAAACCTGCCATCAGAAAAGGCAGGG